>NC_137691.1:21676391-21726391 GCF_963989245.1 Nansenia antarctica
AGCTTCAAAGGAATGGCGCATTTCTTGAGTGACAGAGCGTGCACAACTATCTCTCCCTCAAAATACGAAATAGTTTGATTGATAGACAGATTATTGCAGCAAAACAATTGATAATAATAATAATAATAGTAGTAGTAATAATAATATAGTATATCTTTATGAAAATAAAAAAAATCGTAAATCTATCTATTTCAACGGTTGTTTTTGTGTTGACTGACTGTTGTTTCTTTGTGTGTAACCACTTAACCGTCACAGCCCTAGGGTTAGGGTGTCTAGCATGTTGTTGAAAGCTCTCTCTGCATCTGTGTCCAGGTTCCTAGTCTGTGTGAGGACCTGCTGTCCTCTGTGGATCAGCCCCTAAAAATCGCCCGCGACAAGGTCGTGGGGAAAGACTACCTGCTCTGTGACTACAATAGAGACGGCGACTCCTACAGGTGTGACCTATAACTACAGCCCATTAACCTCCCTCCCACCAACACACATCAGTTCCATATTCTCCTTCTCTAAGCTTGTTGGTATAAAAAAAAGGAGTTATAGGAATAAATAGTATGATAATTTTCATCTGCAGTCTCTGGGAAGGTTCTAATGGACGCAATGGCATAACACCATGAATCTACCAGACTAATAGAAATATTACATGAACAATTGTAGAGTTCTACAGACACCCCTTTGATTACGTTGGTAACATCACCCCTGTTCTCTCTGGTACTTTAGATCCCCATGGAGTAACAAGTATGAACCTCCCATCGACGATGGTGCCATGCCCTCTGCCCGCCTGCGCAAACTAGAGGTGGAGGCCAACAATGCGTTCGACCAGTACAGAGATCTGTGAGTACCAGTACACCCCTAGCATTACACCGTCAATGAAGCCAGCACAGAGACACTTCAGCACCATACAGTGGGGTGCAAAAATGTGGGCACCCCTGGTTTAAAAAAAAGGGCCCTGTGCAAAAGTTTGGGAACCCTTTTGGATTATTCTTTGTTACCCTTTGAGAAGATGATTACTAAGGCCCAGACCAAGGTGATTTACTCATTAGGGCTTCAATGACTCAGATGAATATAATTCCAGGGTTGAACTATATATTCTGAAATAACTCAATGCCTTCTAAAGTATCCGCCTGCGGTGGCTGTTGTGTCTGGTGTTAAAACCATGGGTTCCTCTAAACAGTTGTCCAAGGATGTCAGAATCAAGATAGTTCACTTCTACCATCAAGGAGAAGGCTGCAAAAAACTCTCGCAATGTTTCAAACAACCCACCGCTGTCAGAAACATCATCAGAAAATGGAAAATAAATGGAACAATTGAAATCAAGGCAAGATCTGGAAGACCAAGACAAATTTCAGATAGAATGGCCCGAGATCTGGTGAGCAGACACCGGTTTAGTTGTTCACAGGACAACAATACAGCGTATGTTAAACAACAAAGACCTACATGGCAGAGTTGCCAGAAAGAAGCCTTTCCTACGACCTCAACACAAAATTAAGCGTCTGAAGTATGCAAAAGAAAACCTTGAGGAACCTGAAGCCTATTGGAACAATGTGCTTTGGACTGACGAAACCAAAACTTAACTTTTTGGCCACAACCAAAGAAGGTATTTTTGGAGAAAAAAGGGTGAAGCATTTGTAGAGAAGAACACCTTGCCAACTGTTAAGCATGGAGGTGGATCCATTATGCTTTGGGGTTGGAGCTTGGGCCCAGGCAATATTGTGCGGGTGGAAGGAAGAATGGATTCCACCAAATATCAAGACATTCGACTTCCGGTTGAACGATGTAGTGGATGGACGCATGGTGTTTGCCTCCCGCACATTTTCGAAATATTTTGTTTATTACGCCTATCCCCTAAGTCTATATTTAGTGTAAGCCTGTCTTAACTAAGTCAGCATTGAACCTGCATTGGAATGAGCAAAAAAGTTATTAAAAAGACGGTGCAGAAGACACTTTTCTCCGGCGAAGGCATAGCTAACGCTAACAATATGGCGTCCGAGCCCTCTCCTCTTACGCTGGAGTTGCTGGTAATTGAACTGGAAAAATCCAGGAGAAGCATGACTGCGGAACTCACCGCCTCTTTGAATGCAGCCCTCGCCCCAATTCAGTCTTCCCTGGACTCCGTGGTCTCCACCGTGGCTATACACTCCTCCACAATAACGGAGATGGAAACGGCCCTATCTTCCCACTCGGACGCCATCACGGGCCTGGAACAAGAAGTGGTGGAGCTGCGGTCCAAGATGGCATCGATGGCGGAGGAGCGCACTACACTCCGAGCTGCAGTGGAGGACCTGGTCTCTCGCTCAAAGCGCCAGAACTTAAGAATAGTTGGTCTCCCCGAGGGGCTTGAAGGCAAGGATGCGCGACTATTCATGTCGGGGTTATTCAGGGAGGTGGTCGGGGATACGCTACCGGAGGATGGCCCTGAACTCGACCGCACTCATCGCAGCCTCGGAACCAAACCCCGACAGGGATCTCGTCCTGTGATTGTGCGTTTTCATCGCTACATTGAGAAGGAGAGAGTGCTGCGCTGGGCAAAAGAACGACCTTCAACGGCGTGGACCACTTTTTTGACTCTCCGGAGCAAGCAGAGCAGTTTTACCAAGAACGCATCCACAAGTCATGAACAACTGGAGTGGGTATGTGTTACGGTGATCATTTGACATTGACCTACTCTTAGGGGTCTTTATTTTCTGTTTCACTGCTGGACTTGTTCACCGTTTCATTCATTTGACTTTATACTCTCTCAGGAGCATTTATTTTCGTTTTCTTTGCTGGTCTTAATTTACATTTTTAAACATTAAAACATTAAAACATTATTATTTACATATAAACATTATGAGAGATCGCCTACTCTAGCCTACTTTAACTCTGTCTGCTATTCCCGCAGGTTTTCTAGTTAACTGTTATTATTGTTCATTTGGCGTACACTCCACCAGGGGGAAATACCGACTACATGGTAAATCGGTTGTGTACAATCCAACCCTGCAACTCGTCCAGTTCGTGTATGACGAGTTTAGGGAACGTTTCTCTATTTGGTTTCAAATTGTATCTTTGTCAAAATGTATGTTTGTGTTTTTTGGGGATTATGTTGATTATTCTCTGTTTTTGTTTCTGGGGGAATGTGTTGTTTATTGTTAAATACTGGGAGGTTTTTCATATGTTCTTAATATCTTTTAGATGCGTCTGGGTTGCTCACTTCTACTTTTTATGTTATTTTTAATTTATTTTTATTCTTGTCATCAATATTTTTTATACCTGATTAATGGCTAATCCAAGTATATCTCAGAGGGGAATAGATGGCTCTTCTATTAGAATGGTGAGTTGGAATGTCCGTGGGCTAGGGGGTCCAGTAAAGCGTTCCAGAGTGTTTTCACACCTTAAGGGTCTTAAAACTGACATTGCTTTCCTTCAAGAGACCCATCTGTGTATGGGTGATCATAACAGAATGCGTAAACCATGGATTGGGCAAATATTTCATTCAGCTCTGAATAGCAAATCCAGGGGTGCTGCTATTTTGATACAAACGTATTCAATTGTCCCCTACACAAATTGTATCTGACCCTGGAGGGCGCTATGTTATAGTTAGTGGTATTTTGTATCAAACCTCAGTTGTATTGGTGAGTGTTTATGCCCCTAACTGGGACAACCCAAACTTTATGACCTCCCTTTTTTCTAATATCCCGAACCTAGATACCCATCGTCTTATCTTAGGGGGGGACCTGAATTTAGTGATAGACCCCAAGCTTGACCGCTCACACCCAAAAACACTCACGCCCTCTGCCATGTCGAGGGCACTGTCTTCCATTACAAGTCAGTTAGGTTGCATAGATCCGTGGCGCTTTCTCCATCCGACCGCAAAAGATTTCTCATTTTTTTTCTAAGGTACATCAAGTTTACTCTCGCATTGATTATTTTTTTATAGACAAAGCTCTTCTACCTGCTGTGAAATCCACTGAATATTCCGCTATTGTAATTTCCGATCATGCCCCACATATTTTAGACATAGTTCTCTCGCCTATTGCTAATAGACAATGGAGGTTCAATACAGGGCTACTAGCTAATGAGGAGTTCTGTGACTTTATTTCAAAGAGAATTAGTGTCTTCCTTGAGATCAATAAAACAGAATCAACCTCACCCTCTTTGTTATGGGAAACTTTAAAAGCTGTGATACGGGGAGAGATTATCTCATACAGCACACATTTGGCCAAGAAAAATAAACAAAAACAGCAAGAGCTGATTGATGCAATTCTCAGCATAGATAGAGAATACTCCAACTCTCCCAGTCCAGACCTGTATACCAAAAGGGCTAAATTGCAATCTGAATTTGACTTGCTATCTACGGACAAAGCAGAATACCTTCTAAGAAGGACAAAAGGGTCATACTATGAATATGGTGATAAAGCCAGTCGCCTCTTAGCTCTCCAACTCAAACGCCAATCAGCCTCTCGCATCATATCCCAGGTGTATGACTCTTCTCACTCTCTTACTACTGACCCAACTGAAATAAATTCAGTCTTCGCTTCCTTCTACTCTAATCTCTATAAATCTGAACCCCCAGCAGAGCAAAATACCATGAATAATTTTTTAGACAGCTTGGATATCCCTACCACAGATGCGAATAACAAGAAGAATTTAGATAGTCCTTTGCAGTTGGAGGAGATAATCACTTGTCTTAATTCAATGCAGAATAACAAAGCGCCAGGCCCAAACGGATTCCCGATTGATTTTTATAAGAAATGTTCTCATGTACTCGCCCCTTTATTATTAAATATGTTTAATGACTCACTAGAACAAGGATTTCTCCCCCCAACCTTAAATCAAGCTTCAATTTCGCTTATACTCAAGAAAGGCAAAAACCCTGAAGAGTGCGGCAGCTGGAGACCAATAAGTTTGCTTGATTCGGAAACTAAGCTACTAGCCAAGGTCTTGGCTTCCCGTCTAGATCCTTGCTTGCCAGACATAATTTCGGAAGATCAAACAGGGTTTGTCAGAGGACGACAATTGTCGTCTAACATTAGGAGACGTTTAAATATTGTGCTTTCTCCTGGCTCCTCTCAAGTTGCTGAAATGGTCATATCGCTAGACGCGGAGAAGGCCTTCGACCGGGTTGAGTGGGCATATTTGTTTTCTGCTTTGGGGAAATTTGGTTTTGGGTCTAAATGTATTTCCTGGCTACAACTTTTATACTCTGCCCCTACTGCCTGTGTGACAACTAACTCTCAAAGGTCTGACTACTTCCCCCTATCGAGAGGCACCCGTCAAGGTTGCCCAATCTCGCCCCTGATTTTTGCCCTTGCGTTGGAACCGCTCTCCATTGCTCTCAAATCCTCCCCACACTTCACTGGTATTTACAGAGCGGGTATAGAGCATCGAGTGTCTCTTTACGCCGATGACCTCTTGCTCTATATCACAAACCCGAGGAATTGTGTTGACAACAATTTACAAATCTTGACAACCTTTGGGTCATTTTCGGGCTACAAATTAAATATCAGCAAAAGTGAGTGTTTCCCCATTAATAAGGCAGCTAAGCTAATTCCAATAGGTACCCTTCCCTTCCGACTGGCCCACACCAGTTTCCGCTACTTAGGCATCAACATTGCTCATTCCCTCGCCTCTCTCCATATTTTTTTTCCCGCAAAGTTGGTTATGGAAATCAAATCTGATTTGGGGCGCTGGAACTCTCTTCCTCTTTCCCTGATGGGTAGAATCAATTCTATTAAAATGAACATTCTGCCCAGATGTTTGTTTCTTTTCCAGTGTCTTCCTGTATTCCTTCCAAAATCTTTTTTTTAAAACTTGGACAGGATAATCTCTGAGTTTATTTGGGCTGGTAAGAACCCGAGAGCACGTAGAGAAATACTGCAGAAAAGTAAACGGGAAGGAGGCCTTGCGTTGCCTAACCTTTTGTTTTATTATTGGGCGGCTAATCTTCAGAAAATTAATGCGTGGTGTAACTCGCCCAACCTTGATTGGTGCATAATGGAAGACAGTTCTTCCCGCCCATCCTCCCTGGCGGCGTTGGTTTGTGCCCCTCTGCGTTCCTGTTGTCCCAAATACATTAGTAACCCAATTATACTCTTCCTTGAAAATTTGGAAACAATTCAGGCAACATTTCAAACTTTCGGCCCCGACCCCATGCAGCCCCATTAGTAATAACCACTTGTTTCTGCCCTCTAGATTAGATACCGCTTTCAATTTGTGGAAGGACAGAGGCCTGGCTTGTTTCAATGATTTATATTTAGAGGGCTCATTTGCCACCTTCACTGATCTCCGTGTTAAATATAATTTGCCCCACTCTCATCTGTTCCGATATTTTCAGGCCCGTAATTATGCTCGCACCCATTTCACATCCTTCCCTCAACTTCCAGTGGGTTCTCTTGTCTCTGAGGTGCTCTCTTTCCCTGTAGTACGTGGTATGATCTCAGTTTTATATGACATTATATCATCCTCACGTGTGGCCTCTCTTGCAAGGGTTAGGGGTAAATGGGAAGAGGAACTTGGACTCGAGATAACGGACGATTGGTGGGAGGAGGCCCTAATCAGGGTCAACTCAACAACTTCATGTGTCCGTCTAAGCTTGATTCAATTTAAGGTCCTACATAGGATCCATTTTACAAAAGCCAGGCTCAGTAAGTTGTTTCCGGTTACAGGTGATACCTGTGATAGGTGTGGCTCGTCACCGGCCGATCACACTCATATGTTTTTTTCTTGTCCAAAATTAGCAGATTTCTGGTCTGGTTTCTCTAAGACACTAAGCGATGCCCTCAAGGTTACAGTAGAACCCTGCCCTTTGATAGCCATCTTTGGAGTACCCCGTATACCAGCCAGTCTCACCAAAAACATTTCTGATGTTGTTGCCTTTTCCTCACTCACGGGCTCGTAGACGTATTCTGTTGCAGTGGAAAAGTCCAACTCCACCTTCTGCTACGACCTGGCTAAACGACTTGATCTCATTTTTGTCTCTAGAAAAGGTGAAATATTCATTAAGAGGCTCGATAGCAAATTTCTATAAAAGATGGCAACCTATCATTTCTTATGTAAATACTCTTTCCTCTCTGGATCCCAATTGATTTATTAATTTGTTTATTCTTTGAGGTGAGCACCCAGTGTATCTGTTCTTTTGTACTTTTCTCCCTGTTTAATTTCATTTAATTTAATATGTGTTTTTTATTTGTTTATTTTATACAATTATTTAATTTACTTAAATTATACATTTAGTTTTTGTGCTTGTTTTTGTAAAAAATATTATTACTTATTTATTTTGAATTTTTGTCTTGTTTTGTCTCTCACTTGAGAGTTTGGGCTGGGTGGGTGTTTAGGGGTAAAAAAAAAGAAAAGAAAGGTGTTCTAGTTCTCTGTTCGAACACCAAATGGGCGATAAAGAAAATAAGACTCTTATTTAGTTTTTATTAAGTCAACTATATAATTTGCATTTGTATATTCTTGTCCTTGACTTGTATGCCTTTGTTCGCCAATAAAAAAAATATAAAAAATATATATATATCAAGACATTCTAGAGGCTAATGTTCGAATGTCAGTCCAGAAATTGAAGTTGAAGAGAGGTTGGGTATTCCAGCAAGACAATGACCCGAAGCATACCTCAAAATCAACCATGAAGTACCTCCAGGAAAGACGGATGAAGTTTTTGGAATGGCCATCAAATCTGTGGAGAGATCTCAGACATACCGTGAATGCAAGAAGGCTGAAGGATATTTCTGAGCTAGAGGAGTTCGTACCGTATGATACCTCTCTGATATATGTCAGCTATGAACATAATATATAACATATATCAGAGAGGTATCATACATTAGGAATTTGAGTAACAGCCTCACGGTAGTACCGTAATTACCGTAATAGTAATGACGCTAGTGTTATTATTTACATCCTCGTGACCTCTGCCCTGTCTGTGGTCGGCAGGTACTTTGAGGGCGGCGTGTCGTCTGTGTATCTCTGGGACTTGGATCATGGCTTCGCCGGGGTCATCCTCATCAAGAAGGCTGGAGACGGATCCAAGAAGATCAAGGGATGCTGGGACTCCATCCACGTGGTGGAGGTGCAGGTGAGGATGAGTGGGTGACGGTGGAAGATGTAAACTGATAGATATAGCTTAACTTCTCAACTGGTTTTCCACAGAACAAAATATGCTATGTATTAGCATAAATAACAAAGTGGTAGCTTGATGATTGAACATAGAACGTTATTACGATCGCTTGAACAGTTTTATTGTAAGGTAGCATATTGCGTAAGGACTGATAATGTAATGACTTGTTGTCATGTCATTGATATATTCCCCTGTCTTGACTCCCCCCTCCCTGCTAAATGCAGGAGAAGTCCAGTGGACGTACTGCTCACTACAAACTCACCTCCACTGTGATGCTGTGGCTCCAGACGACCAAGACGGGCTCCGGAACCATGAACCTGGGTGGCAGTCTTACAAGACAGGTGTGTGTGTGTGTGTGTGTGTGTGTGTGTGTGTGTGTGTGTGTGTGTGTGTGTGTGTGTGTGTGTGTGTGTGAGAGTGTGTATGTCTGTGTGTTAATGCAAGTGTGAGTGTGAGTGCGAGTGTGTGTGTGTGTGTGTAATGCCCACAAACAATCTCTGTTGGCTTCCTTGCTTGTTTATTTTTATTTTTATTTATTTATTTTTTTATTTTTGCCATTTAGCAGACGCTTTTATCCAAAGCGACTTACAATTACGAATTACAGGGACATTCCCCCTGGAGTAACTGAGGGCTAAGTGCCTTACCCAAGGGCACACTAGTAGTGGTGTGGCTTCAGGCGGGATTTGAACTCACAACCTTCCGATCCCAAGTCCAACTCACTATCCACTAGACCACCACTACCCCTACACTACCCCCCTGCTTGTCTCACATGTACTTCTCTACTTAAGTGTACAACCCCCCATTACCTCGTCCCTTCATGCTTCTCTTCTTACAGATGGAGAAAGATGAGACGGTTGGAGAGTCCTCCCCACACATTGCCAACATCGGCCGCCTGGTGGAGGTGAGTGGAGCTGCAACCCTGTCCCATCAATGTGCAAACTCTTGTCCATGTTCACCCACTGATATGATTGATTATATCTGTCAGACTGAGTTCCATGTATGCTGTAAGATACAATAACCCTTAAAACACACAGCAACCACACAGCAACCACACAGCAACCACACAGCAACCACACAGCAACAAACCACACAGCAACCACACAGCAACCACACAGCAACAAACCACACAGCAACCACACAGCAACCACACAGCAACCAACCTCAGCAGAGAGTACGTGGCAGAACAGCTCTCACTGTTGGGCTGTGTGTCTTCTGTGGCTCTAACTGCAGAGCTGCTACTGCAGAGCTGCTACTGCCAGCCCAATCTGCTACTGCCAGCCCAATCTGCTACTGCCAGCCCAATCTTTGTACATTGAGTTTTGCCTGCGGCATGTGGAAAAAATAAGCGAGATTCCTAATCTCTAGATGGCGTGCCACGGCAGCAAGCATGAGACCCGCGCTGTATGGCTGCTCTAACCTGTTAACACGGGCGCCGAAATGAAACGGTCACGCGCTGCTGAGGTTGATGTTTGTGGTGTGTTTTTAAGGGTAAAAGCACTGTAGTATATTGACAACACACTCATGAGTTCTGGTCACTTTGTATCTTTTCATGCCTTAGGATATGGAGAACAAGATTCGCTCCACCCTCAACGAGATCTACTTTGGGAAGACCAAGGACATTGTCAATGGCCTGAGGTATTACACACCTTACACACTTCCACTCTTCAGCATATTATATAAAATATAAAAAAATAAACGTTTGCATTGGTTCCCCTCAGGTGTTTTAAGTCTACTACAGTAGTCATTGCAGCCCTCCAGGATCAGGTTAGCTTAGCTTCCTGGGCTGAAGAGAAACTACTGGGTCTGTGAATATACACACTCTTACTCACATACTTAAGCAATATCACACGAGAGGGAGTGTGTTATACTGAATATCAGCACGGCTGTGATTCGGTCGTAGGTACGAGGCCGCAGGCCTATAACAGCACGACCTCTTGTGTGATATTGCTTTTATACAACAGTTCAATTTATTAGTTAACAATAATAAGTGACAACAGATTATGATTTTTATGTAACCTGAACACAAACATCTGCAGGCTAGCTACTTTGTATTAACGGTCATTTCGGAGTGATACATTTAGTTAAAAGTCCCAGTGCTGTTATACTGTATATCAGCACTCATGGAATGCCTCTTGTCCAATCAAATTACTTGGTCAGAACTAACTGTTGTATAATGACAGTTATAGCGTCATAGTTGGTGAAGAGTGTGGGGTAGTGGTGGTCTAGTGGATAGTGAGTTGGACTTGTGATCGGAAGGTTGTGAGTTCAAATCCCGCCTGAAACCACACCACTACTAGTGTGCCCTTGAGTAAGGCACTTAGCCCTCAGTTACTCCAGGGGGAATGTCCCTGTAATTCGTAATTGTAAGTCGCTTTGGATAAAAGCGTCTGCTAAATGGCAAAATTATTATTATTAATTATGAAGAGAGTAGATAGGTCTAGGGTTTTGAGTTTTAATTGGTGGAACTTCTCATCCGAATTGTAGGTTTCAATTATATCAGTTCTGATGGCTTGTATCAGCTCCCAAGGTTCCGCAGTCACCCTTCTGCTTTTTCAGTTCTACTGCTTTTACCCTGACCCGTCTTTATCCTTGTACACCACATCTCTCTATCTGTTGCCTTTGTTTTTAATCGTAGATTTCCCCTCATTTATCTTACCTCCTTCTCATGTACTTTTCTGTTTTTCATCTCTGTTGATTTACTTCCCACTCATTCCCTTCTTAATTTCCCTCATGTTCTACCCTCTACCCCCATTTCTACCCTCTACCCATACAATGTTTGCAGGAAAAGCGCTATACAAATCAAAGTTATAATTATTATTATTATTATTCCCCCCACCCTCTCCTCTCCCCTGCTTTTTATATCTTTTCTATTATATCCACTCCCTCCTCATTTCCCTCTATTGCTTCTTTGTCTTTGTTGTTGTCCCTCCTGCCGCCTCTCCACTGTGCTCCAGATCTATTGATTCTTTGCCTGATAACCAAAAGTACCGGCAGCTCCAGAAGGAGCTGTCTCAGGTCCTCACTCAGCGCCAGATCTTCATTGACTAGGGCCAGAGGTACAGCCTGGCATGGGAGAAGTGTGTGTGCGTGTACGTGTGTGTGCGTGTACGTGTGTACGCGTGTGTGCGTGCACTAGGGAAATTAGGCAGGCATGTACAGTTAGGTCCATATATACAGTTAGTTCCGTAAATATTTGGACAGTGACACAATTTCTATAAATTTGGCTCTGTATGCCACCACAATGGATTTGACATGAAACAATCGAGATGTAATTGAAGTGCAGACTTTCAGCTTTAATTCAAGGGGTTGAACAAAAAAACTGTATGAAACGTTTAGGAATTGCAACCATTTTTATACACAGTCCCCTATTTTCAGGAGCTCAAAAGTAATTGGACAAATTAATATAATCATAAATAAAATGTTAATTTTTAATACTTTGTCGAGAATCCTTTGCAAGAGAATCCAATGACTGCCTGAAGTCTGGAACACATGGACATCACCAAATGCTGGGTTTCCTCCTTTGTGATGCTTTGCCAGGCCTTTACTGCAGCTGTCTTCAGTTGTTGCTTGTTTGTGTGTCTTTCTGCCTTTAGTTTTGTCTTCAGCAAGTGAAATGCATGCTCGATCAGGTTGAGATCAGGTGATTGACTCTGGCCATTGCAGAATATTCCACTTCTTTGCCTTAAAAAATCCTGGGTTGCTTACGCAGTAGGTTTTGGGTCTGCACTTCAACTACATCTCGATTGTTTCATTTCAAATCCATTGTGGTGGCATACAGAGCCCAAATTATGGAAATTTTGTCACTGTCCAAATACTTCCGTACTGCCTGTATGTGCATACTTTTTTGTATGCTTGCATGGTGTGTGGTTTTGTTTGCCTGAGTGTGAATGAGTGGTCAACCCATCCGGTAGTGTGTGTCCCCCAGTTTTTGTTTTTCATTGAACGTTTATGGTAGGTACGCCAGTAAGTAGTATACCAATATACAGCATATCAGCAACAAATGCATGAGGAGGAGCTGTAGATGAACTTACCAGACTAAACATTAACACTTTGCTCTCCGGTAGTGTGTGGGGCATCTTATTGTTATTTAACGTGTGCTAACCCAACCATCTTCTCTCTACTGTGAGAGAGATTTGGAGACAGTGTGGTTATCCTCACCTCTTACTGTTTCATATTCAATTTGGTTTTCTCGCATCTCTCTTTCTGTCTATAATCTATCTAAACAATTCTCTTCTCTTATCTACCCATCTACGCTTGCTTTCTCACAAACTCACTCTAGTACAGTTTTTCCTCTTTTCCGATAGCTGTATTTAATAATGCACACACTCACTTTGTCTCTCTCTCTGGTTCTCTCTGTTCCAGGAGTGTTCAGACCCTCGCTGACAAGTCGAAGCAGGAGGCTCTGAAGAACGACCTGATGGAGGCGCTCAAACGCAAACAGCAAAGCTAGAGATGCTATTGTTCTTTTTTTTCTGTCTCTCTCTCTCTGTCTGTCTGTTTCTCTCACACTCTCCACCTCTCTCCCGTCATCTTTTTTCTGTTTCTGTTTGTACGTCTCTCCTTCCATCCCTGTATGCCTGTTTCAGTGCTGCACTCTTGTTCATTTGTGGAAAACAAAAAAAAAGGAGAAAATGCTTAGCTTTTTATTTGTTTTTTTCATGCATTGTTTTGAGGCCTCAAATTCTCTATGAAGCCATTCACTCTCTCCCTCTCTCTCTCTCTCTTTCTCTCTATCTTGTGTTATGAATAATATGATAGTATTATGACGGTTAATGATAATCTTACAGTGTGACAGCAATGTTTATAATCCCTATAGGTCTCACAGTTGGTATGTCCTGGGTCAGTTTGAAATGAATGTCAACCGCCCTAGTCAGAACTCGGACAGGGCCACAGACTAGGCTTTACTGTAGGCGGGGTAGGCTTGGCTAGGCTATCAAATAGTCATTATTTACACCCACTTTTTTTTCCCCCCTTGCACCCATTATATCAAAACGTCTATGCCCACCCCCCTTATATATCTGTATGAAAATATAACTGTCAATATAACTGTCATTTTACTGATTGATGTAGTGGCGGGAGGGAGGGGGATGCCCTAGATTTGTATTGTTAAGATTGGTCAACGGTTTGCTCTTCATCCCACTCTTTCCGCATGCGTGAGTCTGTAGAAGCATGGGGCTGAGAAGATGGAGATGCAGACTGATAAAACATGGGGATGGACTGTTAAATTCACTGTGTATACCCATGTCATAATACCCCCCCCTTACACTGTGTATAACATGACGATTTGCATCCCCCTCTCTATGTTTCTCTTTCTGTCTCTCTCTCTCTCTCTCTCTCTTTCTCTCTCTGTCTCTCTTTGGTCTATGTTGGGGGGTCACAGTTTGTCTTTGCGTCTTGCCGGAAGCTTCTGACTGTTTCCGTTATGGGGGAGGAATCTTTTGTTGTATTTTGTTTTTATTTTGTAAAGCTTATGATTCATATTGTATTAGAGCCTCCAGCAACAATAAAAACAGTAAAAAGCTACAGTCGTCTCCCATTATTTGAATATTTTCACATTTTTCACATCAGCATCATGTCCTTTCATGAAAGTCGTGGTGTTAGTACCTGATGGATGTCCTTTATTAGCCACACAACTGAGGTAGTGGAATTAGTTTGTGGGGGTAGCACTGCATTCACACACATATGCAGTCATAAGTAAATACATACAGTATACCCAGCATTATGTACAACGAGTGTGCAAGGTGCAATAAGGTGTGTAAAACCACAGCAGATGCTTTTAAGCTTAAAATATATATATTTTTCTAAAGTGGCCACTTTAGATTGTAGTGATTGTAGAATACAAATAAATGTATGTATCTTATGCCTCTATGGCAGAGAAGAATGTGTCATCCCATAGCACGTGCTTTAAATGGGTTTCTCTGATTCCTGTTTGCAATAACACACATTTACCAGCAGGTGTCAGGAAAGCAAAGCATGAATAGCCAAAAGCATAAACTATTGATCTGATAAATACGTCTTTAAATCCATTTTGTGTTGCTTTGAAAAATATCAAAGTGACCGTTTCAGACAATGCAATACAAATTGGTGTTTAAACCTGACTGGGAATAGGGTTAGAGTTAACATCTGCTGAGCAGGATCTAGAAAAGTATGTTTTGATTAAACTAAGTCCAATAGTAGGCTACTCAAAGTGTTATGTTGTCTGTTGGCATTTAACCTGATGCAGTACAATACTGTTCATATTCCAATGCAAAACAGGTCACAATGACATGAAGCATCTTTCAATTGTGAAGAATGGGTAGTTTAATTTCACCAATCTATGTGCTAATAGATGATACCTTTTGTACAAGACAGTAGGCTAAGGGAAACAGTATGTTATATGCCTGGGGGAACTGTCACAGAACTGTTGTTACAGTGTAAATTGAGGTTTGATGCAATAAACAGACGTTTGTTCATCCTGACTCCTTGATACATTAGACTAGACAATAACTGTTTCTGTAAAAACAACAAATATGTCTTCCACAAGGGGAACCAATAGGTCGGTCATCCAGTGACTCCAGAAAGGCCCCACAATTCTCTCTCTCTCTCTCTCTCTCTCTCTCTCTCTCTCTCTCTCTCTCTCTCTCTCTCTCTCTCTCTCTCTCTCTCTCTCTCTCTCTCTCACACACACACACACACACACACACACACACACACACACACACACACACACACACACGCACACGCACACGCACACGCACACGCACAGGCACGCTCGCGCGCGCACACACACACACACACACACACACACACACACACACACACACACACACACACACACACACACATACACTCACTCGCGCACACACACTCTGAAACAGGTTTATGATAATGAGTAGCCTCCAGGCGCAGGGGTAGCTAGGAGCCATTTTAATCATTTACGCGAACGGAGTGGAGGTGTTGGCGTGTTTGGATGGTGAGAAGCTTTGGCAAGGTGACTCTCACTGTTCAATTGGATTAGCTACTGTGGAGTAGTGAAAGCATGGAGACACTGCAACAAAAGGGAACGACCAGACGGAAAGTTTAAGGGAAGGCGGCAGTAATTATGTTCAAGCCGGGCGAACATTATCGAGGAGCAATGCCCGTCATTAAGTGGGATTTGTTGTTTATTATTTTCGGGTGGTTAAAACTAATTTCACTGTCGGAAGGTTACAGTGTACACATCAGTGAGGATGCGGATCCAGGGACGCTCGTAACCCAAGTGGAACTGAACGGGGCATGCACTTTGGATCAGGTAATCGCTCCTAAATTCTCAAAGACCTTTATTAAAACCGATGCCGCGGCGGGTATTGTGTTTGTTTCGGACAATTTAAATTGTGCCTCGCTCCACTCCAACCCTTTTCCCGTGTACACTATTGTGGACTGCATAAACAATGTCCCCAGGTCTAGGCACCTTCTCACAAGCCAATACGATGTGCATGTCCACGGCAGGAACTGTTCAAATAAACATAAAAGGAAATCTCAATGGGACTTGGAGATAATCAGTTTGTTTAATACACATAGTCATCAGCCAGAATGCCACGAGGCTGGTTCTGCACTTCTCTCAGTATGGGACCTACTACCCGGCTCCCTTACCCGCGGCATTACGCACTGCAAGGTGACCAAGAGCTCCGAGTTCTACTTCTCGGAGGGGCAATTGTTTGTGTCTCATAGGCTGTGTCTGAAGCACGACTCACTCCTTGAACTAGACTTGCATTGTAACCATTATACAGCAAATGAGAAGGAGGCAAAAAGTAACAGCATCTCAGTGCACTGGCGAGTGGGCCAGGGCTCCTTTAGACAGGGCCACTTGGGAAAGTTATTAGAGAGAGCTGCCCAGTCTGAGTCAGGCATTGTGAGCAGGAGGAAGAGGAGCATCAACAGTAGCCCCCAGTTCCAACCCCCCATGTACCAGGTGTCTGTGCCAGAGAACAAGCCAGCTGGAACCCCTGTTGTTATTTTGAAAGCAGTAGATGTGGATGAGGGGGACGCAGGTAGGCTAGAGTACTTTATAGAGGCTTTGTTTGATAGTCGCTCTAATAACCTATTTGTTGTGGACCCAGTCAATGGAGCCGTTTCTACTGTGGAGGTGCTTGACCGTGAGACAAAGGATACACATGTGTTCCGTGTGACCGCGGTTGACCATGGCACGCCCCGCCGTACGGCCATGGCCACCCTCACCATCACAGTTAGTGACACTAACGACCATAACCCAGTTTTTGAGCAGCAGGACTATAGGGAGAGTGTTAGGGAGAATCTAGAGATAGGCTACGAGGTTCTGACCGTCAGGGCCACGGACGGGGACGCACCTATCAACGGTAACATCCTTTATCGTGTCCTCAACAGCAACGGCTCCAATGATGTGTTTGAGATTGACCCCAGGTCTGGAGTTATCCGCACCAAGGGCCCAGTCGATAGGGAGGAGATTGAGGCCTACATGTTATTAGTGGAGGCCAATGACCAAGGTCGTGACCCCAGGCCCCGGAGCGCCACAGCGACAGTTCACATTCTTGTTGAAGATGACAACGATAACGCCCCTCAGTTTAGTGAAAAGCGCTATGTGGTGCAGGTGCCAGAGGACATGAGTCCCAACACAGAGATCCTGCAAGTGATGGCTACCGACCAGGACAAAGGTAGTAACTCAGTGGTTCACTTCAGCATCATGAGTGGCAACACCAGGGGCCAGTTTTACATCGACGCCCAGTCAGGCAAGATGGACCTGGTGAGTCATCTGGACTACGAGGCTAACAAGGAGTACATGCTGCGTATCCGCGCTCAGGACGGGGGACGCCCGCCGCTCTCCAACATCAGCGGTCTGGTAACAGTGCAGGTGCTGGATGTCAACGACAATGCTCCCATTTTTGTCAGCACCCCCTTCCAGGCCACTGTGCTGGAGAATGTGCCGGTGGGTTACTCCATCCTTCACATTCAAGCTGTAGACGCAGACTCTGGCGACAATTCTAGACTTGAGTACCACCTCGTTGAAACCACACCTAACTGCCCCTTCTCCATCAACAACAGCACGGGGTGGATTGTTGTAGCGGCTGAGTTGGACAGGGAGAGTGTGGACTTCTACAACTTTGGGGTGGAGGCACGTGATCACGGCCACCCAGTCATGTCCTCCTCTGCTAGCGTTAGCATGACTATTCTTGACGTCAACGACAACAACCCGGAGTTCACCCAGAGGTCATATAACATGCGTCTCAATGAGGATGCTGTCGTGGGTACGAGCGTGGTGACCGTGTCTGCTGTGGACCAGGACATCAACAGTGTGGTGACGTATCAGATATCCAGTGGAAACACGAGGAACAGGTTCTCCATTACCAGCCAGAGTGGAGGGGGTCTCATTACACTGGCGCTGCCCCTCGACTATAAGCTCGAACGCCAATATGTCCTGAGCGTCACCGCGTCAGATGGCACACGCTTTGACACCGCCAAGGTGTTTGTCAACGTCACGGATGCCAACACCCATCGTCCCGTGTTCCAAAGTTCCCATTACACTGTAAACATCAATGAGGACAGGCCTGTGGCCACCACTGTAGTTGTGATCAGTGCCACGGACGAGGACACTGGTGAGAATGCACGCATCACCTATTTCATGGACGACAGCATCCCCCAGTTCGACATTGACTCAGACACCGGCGCCGTCACCACTCAGATGGAGCTGGACTATGAAGACCAGGTTTCCTACACACTGGCCATCACAGCTCGAGACAATGGCATTCCACAGAAATCGGACACCACCTACTTGGAGATCCTGGTGAATGACGTCAATGACAACTCCCCGCGGTTCCTCAGGGATCATTATCTTGGCTCTGTGATGGAGGACGTGCCGGTGTTTACCAGCGTGGTGCAGGTCTCTGCTACAGACCGAGACTCTGGGCTCAACGGACGCGTGTTTTACACCTTCCAAGGGGGAGAGGACGGTGACGGAGACTTCATCATCGAGTCCACTTCAGGCATTGTGCGCACATTACGTCGCCTGGATCGTGAGAACATGCCCATTTACAATCTACAGGCCTTTGCTGTGGATAAAGGTATCCCTGCACTCAAGACCTCTGTAGATATTCAAGTGACCATTTTGGATGTGAACGACAATCCCCCCGTGTTTGAGAAGGATGAGTTTGACATTATGGTTGAGGAGAATAGCCCCATAGGTCTTGTAGTAGCACACATATCTGCCTCTGATCCAGACGAGGGGAGCAATGCCCAGATTATGTATCAGATAGTGGAGGGAAACATTCCTGAGGTGTTCCAGCTGGACATCTTCTCTGGAGAACTGACTGCCTTGACAGATCTGGACTACGAGACACGGGCTGAATATATCATTGTTGTCCAGGCCACTTCAGCGCCTCTGGTCAGCCGCGCCACCATACACCTCAAACTAGTCGACACAAACGACAATGTCCCAGTGCTCAAAAACTTCCAGATTATTTTCAATAACTATGTCACTGACAAGTCAAGCAGCTTCCCTACAGGGGTGATCGGGCGCATCCCTGCTCATGACCCTGATGCCTCAGACCAGCTCCAGTACAGCTTTGAGGCAGGGAACGAGTTGAACCTGGTCATCCTGAACCAGAGCACTGGAGAGATCTGCCTGAGCCAGGCCCTGGACAACAACAGACCCCTGGAGGCCTCCATGAGGATATCTGTGTCAGGTGAGACCATTCTACATTTTATTTATCTGTATTTTATTTGATCTACGGTACATCCCTACATGCGTTCTCAATTAAAGCTCATATAGCCTAACGGTTATGCATAGTGAAGGCTGTACCACAGATCCATTCATTCTGTGTCTTTGTAGTTTTTATCTTTTTGCACTAGTGACTCATGGTAAAGTAAGGATTTGAATGATGTGAAATAACAATTATACAATTTATTGGCTCTCAGCTTCCATGTTTCAATATTAAACCTTCAGTATTTCAATATTAATCAGGTAAAATTAACATTCAGTGCATTATGCCATCGCAAGCCATTTAGAGCGAGTAGCCATCTAGAAAATGCTTGGATTATTCACAAAGAATTTCAGCCAGGAATACATCTGTCAGTACATGTTGTTTCTTTAGGTTCTGTTGTGACCCATTTCTCTGTTATTTATTTTGTTTGTCATCTTGTTAAAGAGCATGCTGTCCTGCACATGCCTGATGTAGATCAACATGTTGTGATGAATTTAAATAGCAGTTTATCTAAGCATGTCTGTGGCCTGGTCCTAAGGGAGTTACACACCAGTGCAGAGAATGAACATTACCTATAATTGCCCAGCATAAAAACCAAATTTTCTGCTAGTATGAAAGCGTTAATTCAATCATGGTCTGTTTCATAGCAGATGAGTATGATGCATGTGCATCATTTGTCTTAATTGAGTCTGAACTCTGCCCTTGTAATTTCAAACCCCCGGCACAAATTACAGAGCATTTAATTTTCTCCAGAAATGTGATTGAACCTGAATCACTCTTGGGAGAGAAAGATTTGTGGCCCTTTCTGGGAGCCTGTTTGTGGCACAGTGTGAGTCATCGTTCGGTATATCTGACTCCTCTGTGACCTTGGTTTTAATTAGAAGAGAGAAGCACTACCATCAGCAGCAACGTCTAATGGTATTTAATTGAGGGATTGGACATCAAGGTAGAAAATCAGCTCAATAGCAAATAAATTCAACAAGGTAAATAAAAACTTCATTTATGGATCCAGATATACAATAGTACGTTTCTTCTGTGTCAGATTTCATTCTTGGATTATTGTGCATATTTTTGTTGCTTTGCTGATGGATATAGGCTGGAGTTGGTCCAGAGTGCCATATAGGCCTACTATATGGGTCAGCCTGGGTAATCATTATATTGTATTGGGGTGATGCTTTGTTTTTTTTGTTTTGATTTTACTGCCTTGCCTCCCTTGAGTCTCCTTAAAGAGGAGGTGTCCCCGGTGACAGATGAGATAGCTGTCTGTCTTTCTGGGAGACAATGGTGAGTGGTGGATTCAGAGGCACAAGAGCTCACGCTAGGCCCTGTTTGGGGGCAACAGCTGCGACTCTACCAAGGACCAATTAGAGGGACTGTTTCTCTGAGCGTCCCGCACCTGCTGGGGTATGTGTCAGTACCCCTGCGGGGGAGACAAGGAGAGGGAGAAGGAGGGAGAGGGGATGGAGGGGAAAAAGAGAGGAGGGAAAGTCATGTTGGTGTTAGATGGACAGAGCATGTGAAGATGCAGAGGTACTGCAACAAAGGGATAGAGACAGTTTGAGAGGGAGGGAGAGAGAGGTGGTTGAGAAAATGTTGTTGACCCTAATACTAAAAGCTTCCGTCAGGAGACTTCAAGTCCTCCCATTATCTTCATTTCCCATTTATAATGTCCTGTGTGATGGATGACTGATTCTGCATTCTGCATTCTATTAGCAGTCTCAGTTAGTCTGAGATTACCTGAAATACATCACAATCACTTCCCATCAAATGCAATACTAACTACGGCACATATTCAGCTTTTCATTTTAGAATACATATTGCAAATTTACAGAGTTAAGAGAAACAATAAAAGGTCTGAGAGTAGCCTGTATTGAATAAGAGCTATACTGTTGTACTACTTCATACTTCAGTGGTTCTAGGTAGATACCAGGTTTGAACGTGTTTGGCAGGATGGGTCTATCTTTCACCATCTGTAGTGTCTGTGCTAGCAGCTCTTGCAATTATGTGTGATTAATCCTCTCCGTAGCCAGTTAAGACCTAGATTTACTACCATGGTGTGCTGGTTATTGGGCCTGCCAATGAGCACAAATATGAGGGATACCCCCAGCTAATGGGCTGGATTAGACATTCCATACCACTGGCTGTGGGAGTACAAATCTCTGGATTTAATTGCTTCAATCTGCCCAGATTATGGTTGTAACCACATCTGACAGATTTGTGGGGATTGTTGGATCCTCTCCCATCTCCCAGTTCCAGGAACAGAACTGACAACAGCCCAGCCAAGAGTTAGGTTCTGCAGGTTGGAGGCATGCAGCAGTTGGTTGAGTGGTGAGATACTGGTGAACTGCTACTGCTGCATGTGTGCGTTTATGCAATTTTTATGCAATTTTTACATACTTGCATTTAAGAATCCAGAACCCCTCCCCCTTAAGCAACACCTCTGAGCCATCCTTCTTGAGCTAATGGTCTGTGTGTACTACCCTTATGGCGCTTTTCCATTACAGGGCCAGCCCTGCTTCTTTGGCGCTTTTCCATATGTCGGCCCAGGTCCTGTCAGGTCGGGTCGGGTCGCTTCTTTAGCTACCCTTCGATACCAGGGTCTACATTTTTAGATCCGGATCTTTTTGCCAGGCTGCGTGTGACGTGTGCCGTTGATTGGTCAATGGAAATCGTCATCCCATGTTCATAGATTTCTTCACTAACCGCCATTTTGAAATACCACATTCGCTCTTGGAAAATGTCACTAGAGTTTCTGTAATAGCTTATTAATAAAGATTCGAAAAATTATGCTGACCATCGTATTATCTTAGTTTAATGTCATTTCAATGCATCATAGAACTTTTATTTACAACAAGCATAACACAAAAATCGCTATTATGCACCATCTTTGCCCGTGAATAACACCGGCTGTGGAGGTGGTACAAACACAATACTCCTTTGCTAACTTCACCATCGGTCTACGGTCATTTTGAGCCCTTAACCACCGCGCTGACACCCCGAGAAGTTATGCTTTTAACCGTAAACTCGATGAACCGGGAGTTCACCCGGCCGCTGCTGCTCGCAGCACCGCTTGCTGCTGTTTCAAAGTCCCGTTGACAGCGGGGGCAGAGAATATTTCTACCCGGGAATTCCATTCAAATGCCCGCGTCAGTCAGCCTTTTCCGTAGAAATACATCGCTCCGTTATATATCTAACGACTAACGTTACATGTTCAACTATACATACAACTTTCCGTTCAATGAAGCATTGATACTCGCGAGTTCATCTCGCTTTTCCCCCCGTTGATGTATTAAACAATCTAAGCAATCTAATCAGAGCAGTTGTTATTATGTCATATTATTGATGGATGTGCCATTGTTGATGGACAGCAGTGAACGGATGACTGGATGTCAACTTCAACTTCAATGGAATCCCAAGCTGTGCCGTCCAGCCATTTTCGCCGTTCACTCATGAGTCAAATGCCGGTAGATTCGCGTCTTGTCGGCGTTTCCCTGGTTGCGAGATCTAAACTACTAGAACTGAAATCGGCAGGTAACAGGCACGTAACATCCATATGCTGTATACTGTATATACATACATATATTTGACTACCAGCAAGACACCGGAGCACTCTATAAACGCGGAGATTGGAGCCCCGCGTCAGTCAGCCTTTTCGTAGAAATACATCGCTTCCCAATCCCTGGTTGCGAGATCTAAACTACAAATCTACTAGAACTGAAAGCGGCAAGTAGGCTAACAGGCACGTAACATATGCTGTATAAATAAATATATTTGACTACCAGCAAGACAGCGCTGCACTCGTATCTATCAGCCTGTCTGTATAATGATGTCGTTGAATGCCGATGCTGAGATACTGTGCTGATGGACCATTCGCTGACTGTCTTAATAAATCAAGTACAGAGATTCCAACCTGTGTTGAACATCCTATTTCCTTGTCAAATCGTGTATGCTTCCATCCCTGGCGTCATTTTATCAGTGAACGTGGTATTATACATATTTACATATTACATATTTGTTGTTATTTATGGAAGTGTCCGGTTGCTGGAGGAACCAGGACGCCGGCTACACTGCACAGTTTAGCCCGAAATAGAGAGAGTGCTGTACACCCCGAGAAGTTATGCTTTTAACCGTAAACTCAATGAACCCGCTGCTGCTCGCAGCACCGCGCCAGCTGGTTGAAACTGACAGCGGGGGGAGAGAAACGTTTTCCCAAAATAACAGCAGTCGCATAATGATGCTAAAGTACTAGCCATCTCATATGCTGAACATAACAATGATGCTACAGTTCATAAAGCAGACAAGTGAAGGCAGTGGTTTTAAGGGTTCAAAAAACATGACTTTATTATGTGTAGAACAACATATGTGCAGAACAAAATCCAATAGAAATGATTCAAACATGCAGACAATCAGGCAGTAGCCATCTCTATGCTGAACATAACAATGATGCTACAGTGAGGTAAAGTAGTACCCATCTCCTTACGATAGCCCACATAAGTTTCTTTCTCTTTTCAGCATTCCTCTTTCGAGTATCCTTCCTTCTGTCTTCGCTCTTCTGTCTTCTCTCTTTTCTCTCCCAAAAACCACGGTTAGTAATATACCACATGCCGAGGGAAAGGCATAGGATAGCTGCAAGTTCCTCCATTCTGCTATTGTTGCTGTGTTGTGTCTCGTGAAAATATACGTCACCACCATGGCGCGCTCTTATGATGCGTAACTCCGCCGGCGCCTACTATCGCCTACTCCTCCTACTAGCTCCGGGTCTGTTGTGTATAGTGGAAAACCAGAACTGATCAAAAGCGGGCCAAAGCGGGCCGAACTGACCCGAGCTGGGCTGCTGATGGAAAAGCGCCATTAGTCAACTCCCTATGCCATCAGTCCACATAGTAGTAATTAGTTCCACCAGGGTTATTTCTGCAGAATCAGACAACTACCGGTACAATGTTTTGACTGAGATTACTGCTGACACAGAAACTGTTGGTCTATATGTGATAATATCTGACAAAATCTTGATTTTAGACTTCTATACACTCACACAATTGTCCTTGTAAACATAACAGAATGTTTAATTTGTTTTCTTGTTTCCAAATGCATAGATAGACAGCTTGTTTTTAATATCTCTTTTTTTAATCTGAGACAGCTCACCCATCCCCACACAAGCAGGCAGTCCACAGTGTGGTTGAATAGTGTTTAGTAAGGGGTCCATTTTCCCACTGTCACCATCCTTCCACAACGTAACAGTACAAGAGAAGAATGTGCATGTATGAAGCCAGTCTTGTTCATCACATCTAAATCGCTATGCCTGTCCAGTCTCTGTAATTGCATTCAAGTGTATTAAGACTGTGTGCACTCTGTGGATAGGAGTTCCTCCATAGTTTGTCTCTGTCAGAGCCTGGCTGGTTCTAACATTAGAATGGCTACACACAGTACTAGGGGAGCGGAGCCTCAAACAGAAACAATAGATCAGATTTCCTTCCACACTTTGGTTAGATTGTGAACCTGATTCTTTTTGTCATGGCTATCTTATGTGGACCTGAATTGTGTGTGTGTGTGTGTGTGTGTGTGCGCGCATGTGTGCGCCTGTGTGTGTGTGTGTGTGTGTGTGTGTGTGTGTGTGTGTGTGTGTGTGGTGAGTTACCTGCTGCAGTAGTCACTCATACCACCAAGGCAAGGGACTCTTAGGGGGTGTTCTCATTAGAACATTTGCTTCACTTGGAATCAGAGTTTAGGATAAAATTCGCTTTGCTCTGCGTCGAGGAAAACAACAGCGCATGCGTGTTGATCTGGATAAGAGTGGGACGAATGGGCAATTTAAAAAATGTTCTGACCAATCAACGTATGTTACTTCGTTTACATAAAGGGCTGTGAGAACGCATATCAGAGAAATAATTTATGCAACAATGTTGCAATCTCATCCACTTGCTCCGGCTCATGATTCAGACATTCATGTGAGAACATGACCTTAAATATTTTCACGGCAAGGGACTCAGTGTGAGGGGATAACGTTGGTACCATAAAGTCAAGTCTTAAATACTTTCATAAAGTCAAGTCTTAAGTATTTTCAAGGCAAGAAGTCTTAAATATTTTCATGGCAAGGGACTCTTAAATATTTTCAAGGCAAGGGACTCAGATTAAGACCGTGTTATTAAATGTTTTATTTATTTCTTACATGTGTTTCTCTTCTCTTCTTTTATTGTATTTTATTTCAACTTTTTTAAACATTGTTTTATATACTTCCCCAACTTTTATATTCATGTTATTCTTGTATATGTTTTTATCCTGTTGTAAAGCACTTTGAGCTGCATGTCTTGTATGAAAGGTGCTATATAAATCAAGCTTTACTCAGGCTACTTTACTTTCAACAGATGCCTCCCAATAAGGCATTAGTCACAGCCTGGTCTGTGTTGACTGTTTGCACTTTTACACTTCTCATCCCCTAACATCACCTATCACCTTGACTCTGTCTACTTCTCTCTGTTCTCTGTTGTGCCATCCCTACTTTTCTCCCTGTGTCCATGTTTCTCACCCCTTCAACCTCTCCGATGCCCCCCCTCCCCACCCTTTCAAGCTCCTCCACCCTTTTTCTTTTCTCCCCCCTTTCTCCTTTGACTGTTGTTCCCTCTCTCCCCTGTGAAAGGAAGAATGCCTAAGAGAAATGCTTTGTTAAGCACCAAGTTGTCATGGTGACCCCAGCAATGCCTGAGAAATTCCTGGTGGGTGGGGACAGGGGGGAAGGTCCCTTTGTGGAGGGAAGAAGGGGGGAGGGGCAGCGCATAAAGTTCTAAAGTGCAACAGAGCTACTTTTGAGCCAACTGTCCCCCTCTCTCGCTTCTCAGTGAAGTATGTAGTCTTGTTTGGGACAGGGGGGTCTGCGAGGCCAGCCACAACGACCTGCCCTACTGGTTGACTGTTCTCTCTCACCGTTTGACCTTTTTGTATGGGCCAAACTTTTGATACCCCAATTCGTTATGCCTTTGTGTTGCATTCATTGTCTGTTGTTTGCTAAGAAGAGATACTGTTATCCTAGCTAAAACACAAGCTACAAGCTATAAATGTTATCCTGCCAAACACATCTTAAATTTATTAAAAATAAATAAAATAAAAAATCTTAAATTGATAGTCACTCTTCACTAGGTTGCTTCTTCAGCTGTTGTCATTGTTGAGATGTTGAGAGCCAGATGACGTTTTACTGACGTTTTACTGACCTCAACAGTTAGAAGTTTTGATCCTCTTCTTTTTAACCATTTATATTAAAAGAGTAAAGCGCAGGGAGGGATGGTTGTGTTGCCTAAGCCCTTTGATTTGTGACACAGATGTGTCGAGAGGGTATCTGATTTCCTGCCGTTGGCTTGTTTCTCAGTAGGAACGTCTCCATTGTGGGACTAGCCCCTCTCTCTCTCTCTGCTTTGTTGCTCTGACGGTCAGGATGTGTGGGGGGATGACATCATCTTGGATCTTGGTGGGGGACAGTGTTTGGGATGGGGGGGCGGGGGGGTGCATGTCTGGGGTTAGGCCTAGTGGCGTTAGCATATATCACGGGGGTCGTCACTATTGTCCCACTATCACTGCAGACAATGGGAGGGGGAGTTTAGCTGCCTCTGTCTGGGTCTGGACCCCTCCGTCTTTGTTTCTCCTTGTTTGCCCTGGCACAGCAGTCTTTAAGGGAGCTGAATCAAGCATGTTGTTATTAAGGCAAGAATTAGGCCTAGTTAAGAAGTTATTGTATGGTCTGATAGAAATAGTTCTTTAACAAGAGAAGAAAAAAAACTTTTTTTTTTTCTTCTTTTTTTTTTACTGTTTTCTTAATTTCAACCACTCTGCATGCTTCAAATGGCCACGTTCCTGAGTTAGGGTGTCTTGTCTAAAATTAAACCCTCCGTAGCTGTTTGAAATGTCACCATTGTATACTCAAATCTCCAGTGGAGTACATACCTTCATCACATGAACATGTTGTGGTGTTCGTTTGCTGTAAACAACAAGCCTATTTGTTTGTTTAACAGATCGCTGGGTTGCAAGCTACATTGCACTCATTTAGCATCAGACCATATAGAGAGATTTCACAGTGACCTGGTTTCATGTTGAAAATTTCATAATTTGACCTTTAGGCTTTGGTATTGAGCATGAAGGATGCTAACACGTAAGGGGGGCTGAATTTCATACGGTTTTATGACTAACAAGGGTGGCATGATAATGATCTGGGGCCTTCCAGCTAACTAGCCAGATGGTTTCTTCTGGAGGCATGCCAAAGATGAGGTTGTGCCACCAAACTTAAATGGCATTGTATGTATGGCACAAGATGGCGTCAGTCTTGACACTTCCAGCTGTTCTAATTAAACCATAGACAGATATGTTTTGCCAGCTTAGCAGCGTGCCATGATCTGGGGATTTAGTGATCTCCACCAGAGTGTTATGCAGGTATAGATGGGATTATCATGACGAGGTTATTATTACTGTTTACTCCGACCCACCTAAAAGTACATTTCATGCGGCCTAATTTCAAATCATCTTTTTAAGCCGTAACTCTTTAGCCAAGGCTCAGAAGGAATGAGTTGACTAGCCAGCAGTAGTTCATTGAATCACAGCTGAAGAAACGTCTCTGTGATTGGTGGTCGTTACAGTTTGTCTTCAAGTTAGCAGGTCTCCAGTTGAAGTTATGTTGCATTGATCATCATCATGTCCATGCCTACATACACTCAGTTAGGGATGCACGATATTATCGGCACCGATATTTATCGGCCCGATATTGAGGAATTAATGTTTATCGGTATCGGTATTTATTATCAAATTAGCCGATATTTAAACCGATAATATGAAGCCGGAAATATTTCTGCTTCCGGTTTCCGGTTTCCGCACTCTGCTTCCGGGTTCCGCGCTCAGGCACGCAGTTTGTATAGACGAGACGCGAGCGAAACATGCCTTCCCCTGTGTGGACATTCTTCACAATTTCTAAGGCAGATGTTGCGTTTGCAATTTGCAATACATGTTCAACAAAAGTTCGGAGAGGAGGGCAAAGGGCAAAGAGTTACAACACAACGAATCTAATAAGTCACCTGAAGAATCACCATTGCAAGCACGCTGTATGGAAGGAATATCAAGCACTCGTAGCAGAACACGTTAGCCCAGCCACGGAAAAAAAATCCGCGGTGCCTATTGAAAACGCATTTGAAAACAGCAGGAAGTTCACTCGAGACAGCTCAAAGGCTCAAGCCATCAATGAAAAAATAATGGAGTTGATGGCCCTCGACGACCAGCCTTTCTCTGTAGTAGAAGATAAAGGATTTCGCCAGCTAATTTCACATTTAGAGCCCCGGTATGTACTCCCAAGTCGCCGCTATTTTGCAGACGTGTGCCTGCCGGCTCTGTATGATACAGTCTCCACACACATCCATAGTATGATCGATACTAGCGTAAGCCAGATAAGTTTTACCACGGACATATGGACTTCTGACGTTAGTCCAGTCAGTATGCTTAGTTTAACGGCCCAGTGGCTGGATGAGGACTTCAATATGAAGAAGACACTGCTTCATGCGCAGGAGTTCTCCGGTTCGCATACTGCGACAGCCATCCGCGGCGCTTTTGAAACCATGTTTGGACAGTGGAATATACCTAAGGAGCGGGTGCACGTTGTGCTGAGGGACAATGCGCGCAATATGGTCAGGGCTTGTGATGAATGTGAAGTTGCAAGCTTGGGCTGTATGGCCCACAGTTTACAACTTGCCGTTAATGAGGCTGTACTGAGCCAGAGAAGTATATCCGACTGTGTTGCGATCGGGAGGAAGATGGTAGGACACTTTAAGCACTCCAACTTTTGGTTCTTTAAAAGTCTTTATTTTTGTATTGACTGATGCACAAGGTGCACTTTATTTTTGTATTGACTGATGCACAAGGTGCACTTTATTTTTGACACTTTTTTGATCTAATTACTCTTAGGTGAGCCTTTTTTGTTTTCATAAAAGGAGGCCAGATCTTGGCTAAAAAAAGCATTGTGCACTGTATAACAGATTCTGTTTGTTAGAGGAAATAATAAATGAACATTTGAAGACTCAGAAGTGTTCTCTTTGTTGTGTTAACAATAGTGATGTAAGTTAGATTTGGTGAGATCACTATGGAATATTAAATCATCAATCTTTGCTCACTACATAGCCTTTCTTACCTTCAGGTGTGCATGAACTACAGGTTATCAACTGTGAAATGATATCTGAATGGTCTTTATTGTCATTGATATAGTACAGGTACCAAACAACGAAATTTGGGAGGGGGAGCTCCCCTGGTGCTAGGAAAGATAAAATAATAATAATAATATCGGTATCGGTATCGGCCACGAGAAGCGGGTAAATATCGGTATCGGTATCGGTTGGGGAAAATGCATATCGTGCATCCCTACACTCAGTGCCACATCCATAGCAAATGAGTATCTTTACGCTTGAATAACAAGCCTTATGCTTGGTCAAGTCTCTGCATGCTAATGTCTCTTTAATTTTTATTAATTTTTAATTAATTTTGCCATTTAGCAGACGCTTTTAATCCAAAGCGACTTACAATTACGAATTACAGGGACATTCCCCCTGGAGTAACTGAGGGCTAAGTGCCTTACTCAAGGGCACACTAGTAGTGGTGTGGTTTCAGGGGGGATTTGAACTCACAACCTTCCGATCACAAGTCCAACTCACTATCCACTAGACCACCACTACCCCCATCTTTACTATTGTGCTGACGGCAGCTTTCCTTTTTATATGCAAATATAAAAACAAGCAAGATGGCTGCGCGCATAGTCGCTGCGGCTGGAGTGGCTTCAAAACTGGTGTTCTTTAGTGATTTTAAGTGCATTTGTATGTACATTTTTACTTTAGTACTTATAGGGAACGGTTGTGTAAATAGTACCTACAGCAGGCACGACTTACTAGAAGTTGGCACGCAAAACGAGAAGACAGTAACAGCGGAGTTCCTGAAGCAACAAAGGATTTATCACGAGATCGCCCGTTTACCGGGAGAACCTTGGTACTCAGTCCCTTCCCTGAGGCGCAAACGTCGGCGTAAGGACCGCAAGCAACGCCGAGGAGCAAGGGGAGGCCTGCTAGCTAGGCTGAGGAGAAGCCCAGACAAACCTGCTTTGCCGAGTATTTTCCTATCCAACGTCAGGTCCCTGACGAATAAGATGGATGAACTGAGACTACAAGTTGCCAAAAATAACATCGTGGGAGATAGCTGTGTGATTATTCTCACTGAAACCTGGCTAAATGAAACTATCGTGGACTCCGCGATTAGCTTGGAGGGACGGACCCTTCACCGGGCAGACCGCACGCAGCTCAGCGGCAAGTCCCGCGGAGGCGGCCTCATAATATCGACGAAGGATAGCTGGTGCTTAAACACGAAAACTGTAAGTAGCCACTGCTCCCCAGACCTGGAATACTTGACTGTTAAATGCCGACCCACATACCTCCCGAGGGAATTCAACGCGGTGTACATAACATCTGTTTACATTGCGCCTAGCGCGGATGGTAGCCTAGCATTGGCGCGGCTATATGACGTCATCAGTGGTCAACAAAGCACAGATCCACAGGCAATTCACATTATAGCAGGAGATTTCAATCATGTCGACCTGAAGGCAGTACTACCCAAGTTCTATCAGCATGTTAAATGTGCAACAAGAGGAGAAAAAATACTGGACAAGGTATACACCAACATCAAACGTGCTTACAAGGCTAGTCCGCTAGCTCATCTAGGCATGTCTGACCATGTGTCAATCCTCCTGATCCCAGCATACACTACCATGGGGAAAAGTGCTCCCATCACCACTAAGACTGTCAGAACCTGGCCAGAAGGGTCCGCTCCACTGCAGATCTGCCTAAATGACACCCCATGGCAGGAATATGAGCATGAGGACCTGGAACAGTACACGTCGTCGGTTCTGAACCACATAGTGAACTGCACCAACTCAGTCACCGTGGACAAACGGGTCCGGGTCTACACCAACACGAAGCCATGGATGACTGGGAAGGTCCAAAAACTGATCAACGAGAGGGACAACGCCTTCTTCGCAGGGAAGAGCACACCGCTGTACAGCACCACCAGGGCTAACCTAAAGCGCGGAATCAAAGCGGCCAAGGCAGACCACAGAGAGAAGATTGAGGAATGCTTCCTGAGCAACGACTCCAGGCGGATGTGGCAGGGGGTTCAGCACATGACAAACTTCAGAGCCAACAGGCTCACAGCCGCAGAGGACGACCCCCTGCTGGCGGGAAAGCTGAACACCTTCTACGCCCGGTTCGACGAGGGGCGAACGGAGGTAACCACAACACAAACACCACTCTCTCCAGCTCTCAGCAGCCTCACCCTCACAGAGCATGAAGTGAGACGCGTGCTGAAGGCGGTGGACCCCAGGAAAGCCTCGGGGCCGGATGGCGTCCTGGGACGGGTGCTGAGGGACTGCGCCGACCAGCTGGCCGGGGTTTTCACCAACATCTTCAACCAGTCCCTGTCCCAGGCCACCATCCCACCCTGCCTGAAAACCTCAACTATCATCCCAGTCCCGAAGAAAAGCACGGTGAGCTGCCTAAACGACTACCGCCCGGTGGCACTCACACCAATCATCATGAAGTGCTTCGAGAAACTAGTCCGGGCCCACATACTCACACGCCTCCCGCCCAACCTGGATCCATACCAGTTCGCCTACAGAGCCCACAGGTCCACAGAGGACGCCATCGCGACGACTCTCCACGCCACTCTATCCCACCTGGAGAGGGGAAACAGCTACGCGAGACTGCTCTTTGTGGACTTCAGCTCCGCCTTCAACACCATCCTTCCAGACAGGCTAGTGACCAAACTACTAGACCTGGGTCTATCACACTCTATATGTGCATGGATCAAGGACTTCCTGACCGACCGCCCCCAGAGGGTGCGGGTGGGCCCCCACACCTCCACAGCCCTCAGACTCAGCACTGGGTCCCCCCAGGGCTGCGTGCTAAGCCCCATCCTCTACAACTTCTACACCTACGACTTCACCCCCGTCCACCCCAGCAACTCCATCGTAAAGTTTGCAGACGACACCACCGTGGTGGGATGCATCTCGGGGGGGACGAGGCGGCGTACAGGGATGAGGTAGAGCAACTGAGCAAGCTGTGCAAGGTTAACAACCTGCTGCTGAACAAGTCAAAGACCCAGGAAATCATTGTAGACTTCAGGAGGAAAAAGTCCGAGATCCAGCCCCTGCTCATCGACGGAGAGAGCGTGGAGAGAGTCTCAACCCTCCGATTCCTGGGGATGCACATGCGGGATGACCTGACCTGGAAGGACAACACAAAAGCCACCATCAAGAAGGCACAACAGCGGCTATACATCCTGAGAGTCCTCAGGAAGGAACACAGCAAGCAGGAGATACTGGTGACCTTCTACCGCGGCGCAGTGGAGAGCATCCTCACCTACGGCATCTGCAACTGGTTCTCCAGCTGCACAACCGCGGAGAGAAATGCGCTACAGAGAGTCGTGAGAACAGCACAGAAGATCACCGGCGCCCCCCTCCCCTCTCTGGAAGAGCTGTACAACACACGCTGTCTCAGGAAGGCCTCCAAGATCTCCAGGGACCCAACCCACCCTGGGTACGAACACTTTACCCGGCTGGACTCGAAAAGGCGGTTCAGGACCTTGGCCGCAAGGACAAACAGACTGAAGAACAGCTTCTACCACAGGGCCGTCCAGGCCCTGAACACAGCAAAGACCTAGGTTCTGGGCCCTGGACAGTCTGGACGGATTGATGGCAGCTGCTGGACTGAAAAAATCAGGTGTAGTGCTGAGGCACAAATATGTACATTTCAAGCCTGCAAACTGCGACACTTTAAATAAATGTGCAATAACACTATTGTGCAATATGACAACCCTAGTCGTCTATCTGTACAGTATAGTATAGTGGATAGTGTACATAGCCTTTATTTATGTAAACCAGCTCCTTCCCTTCTTGTGAAGTTTTTTTTCTTTCTTTCCTAACACCAGGGGAGCCACCCCTCCTAAATGTCGTTGTTTGGTACCTGTACTGTAGCAATGACAATAAAGACCATTCATTCATTCATTCATTCATTCATTCAAATGTGTTGATTTGAACTGTTCAGATCCTCTTCTTTGGCCCGAGGTCCTCATACTAAGGAAAAATCTCTGGAATGCTACATAGTTGTTTGGTTTTGAAAAGAGCAGAGTTTTCTACAGGCAATGTGGTAGTAGTGGCAGGCTGCAATGCTGTCTACTAACCAGTAGAAATGGCCCAGAGCACCAGTGAGCCCCCCCCCCCACACACACACACTCCACAGGGTTTTGAGACTCTTGGTTATGTGGCTGCACCAGAAACCCTCTGGATTAGAATGTCTTGGTTTGACATTGAGCCTAGGCATTAATTAGAAATTGAGGATTTCTAGATAGTGTGTGTTGTTATTATTGTTCTATTGTTCTTTTTGTTGCATTTCCCTTATCACCCTGAACACGTGCACGCACACACACACACACACACCTCAATGATACGCAAATACACAAGCAAATCCATTTTAGTAATAGTTACAGCTGCACAGCAGAGCATGACAATTTTGAAGCATTTTATCATGACTTTATTATGATGCTGAACAAATTAATTAATTTTGCAACATTTGTCATTTAGAAATGAATAGCAGCAAATCTGTTCCGTAGGAGTTTGAACATGCTCCAATCACCCCTCCTTCCTCTCAGTGAGAGAGACCGTGGGCGTGCTGTGATATATGAAGTGCTCATGTTAATTTGTGCTTAATCTCATACAGCAGCTGTCTCACAACAATGGGTCCAACCCATTAACCCCCCCCCACCCTGCTGGAGGCCAAGAGCATTGTCCAAGACCAATCACCAATCTGGGACGGCCCTGTACTGGTTAATGTTCATATACTTAGATAATGACCTAAACCAGCACAGTTGTACTGGTTAATGTTCATATACTTAGATAATGACCTAAACCAGCACAGTTGCGTGTGAGTGAGTGCTAACGTTTCTAAAAGTTTGTCAACTTTGATCCTGTCCCACTTTTTAGCTTTGTCTCTGAGTTTTTACCTATAATTAACCTCATATAATAACCTCATAATTACCTATTATGTATTCCGAGATGATGTTTCTCTGCTGCCTGGTGTGGTTTATGGTGAAGCCTGTGTGTTAATAATGAACAATATTGTAGGGGCTTTGAAATATAAAATCTGCCACCATGCTGTGTCGTCTGAGCTTCAGTCCATTACAGGGCTGTCAGACTCACATTGGCTGTATTGTGAGGTCAGGCGGGGGGGTTGTGGACAGTAAGATGGTGATGTGGGGGGGTGGGGGGTGTCGTTAGCGTAGTTTATCAAGGAGGGGAGGGAAGCTTTGGCCGTTGCTTGTCCTGCGGGGGGTCAGAGAGGGGGAGGGGTGAGGAGTGAAGGGAGGGAGCAAAGCACCAAGTTTCCTCCACCCCCCTCTCCAGCTATAGCCCCCCGCCCCCCTGCTACTAACCATCAGTCTCCATACAAGGTCCAGTGCAGCCTGTTTCATGTTTCAGTCCTGGTTAATTCCTCCAGCGCATTCCCCAATGACGCTTTTATACACTGCTCAAGAGCCACTTTCCTTTTGATCGCTGGGATTTTTAAATTTCAGCTTTTTCATTAGAAAGAACATCACTAAGCGTGCATACATGGCAGATTTAATGAGCAAGCCTACTGATTAGCATGATACTAACAAATGGCTCTCTTGCTGGTTTTACTACCCTCACATAGCATCAAAACTGTAACTGCTGCTATGCTAAACTGTCTCTTCCATAAGAGCAGCATTTGCCCCCCCCCCCCCCCCGCGGCCTCAATCTTTAACCTACATCAACTTCACTAACGTCTACAGAGAACTGACTTCCTCCGTCCTTTAATGGACTTCTGATTGGATTTGGATTGTTGCTCGCTGATTGGCTCGTAGTTGTGGATTAAGCCTGTTATCCTGCTGTGAGCTCTCTGTTCCTGTATGTCAGTTCAGATGGAAAATAACTTTAGTTCAGTTCCCATGACACCCCCAAAAACCCACAGGCAACAGAAGCCAGCCTTCAAAATACGTTGTCACAAAATACCCACTTTGTTGAAAATCACTCTGTGATCCCTGACAAACACAGAGACACTTTATAGAATCCAATTGAGATTTTCTGAAATTACTCAGATGACAGTTTGATACCAGTGGCTCAAAAAATCCCCTCAGATTCAATATACAAAAGATATTTCATTAGTAGACTTCACTGATGGCATATACACTTATCTAAGGGTCACGTTCTTATGTAGCTCTGCACTCACGGTAGGTAGGGTTCCAGCTTGATCAGTAATTAATAGCAACTGCAAGAGAGGCCATAATCCTGTCAAGATGACAGCAGAACAAAGCTGCTCTCTGACTCTCAGATCCCAAAGTCTCAGGAAGCGGTGAACACGAATAAACTGTAATAAATTGGCCAGGGTTTTCCAAGGGCAGCGGAATCCCAGTAATTCATGTATTTAATTACCACAGCGTTCTTATGCCACTGCCTTCAAATTAATTAGATTAAACTGTGTGTATCCTGCTATCCCCCCCAATGGAACTGTGCTCCCAAGGTCAGGCTGTGACTCGCCTGTTAGTTGTCAAGATGGATATGTAGTCGCAATGTGTCTTTCGTTGGAGCGCTGATGATTAGGTCTTTGTCAGCAATCAGTGCTTGGTAAACGTGACGCCCCTGAAAGGAAATGTGGTTACAGAAGCAGTAGTTTTAGGTTTGAAATGCCAATGCTGTAACTGTGTCTGCCCAAAAGTGACCACTGCTTTGGTTTGAAAAGAACTTGTTGTATGAAATGCTCTTTCAGTGTACACATTTTGACATACCCACTTCTGTAGAAACTAGCAGCAGTTACGGCACTAAAAGAGTTAATTAAATAGATTGGCAGTTGGAGTCAAAAACATCCAAAGCCTTTTCCCTTCAGAAAAAAATCTTTAATTTATGACCCCAGTCACTATTGATCTTTGGAATGGGACCATGGCTTTGCTGCTCTCTTTGATGTACATACTCAGTACTGCCTGGGCGTGCTTCACATACTATACATCGGCTGGTCTTGAATACCTAAGATGGTCTCTGCTCCACCTCATTACCTACTTACCCCGAGGTGCTCTCCCAACATGGCACACTTCTTTAACACACATCTGCTTCTTGGCTGTGTGCTCTAGATCAGGAAACGAATTGCCTGGCTAACACATCCCTACTGTACACAATGACACCAGTGTGATGTATGAATGCTCTGAGATCTGTTGGAGCGCGATTGTTATTGTTGAATCTACTGTCAGGATGACTAATGCGGGGCTGTCTCTCAGCCAGGGCTCCCTTGCAATGGAGTATTCCTATTTCAATGGAACTCTCCTGGTTAAATGAAGAATGACTAGATAGGGGTATTATGTCAGTGGGCTCCAATAATGTTTGCCCTCTAGATTAGCTGGAAGAAGTGAATCAAGCTGTCATCTACACCTTTAAACTGTATATACTGTATATACATTACATTAAAACTCAACAGTTGTTTTGAATGAACCATGGAATGATTAAGTTTCAACACCAGCTGTCTTAAGCCTTTTAGGAGGGACTGAGGAGTATCCCAGCTGCTGTGGTGTGTCAATCCCTGTCGGGGTAGAGGGGTGGGGGTGGGGGTGGGGGGGGGGGGGTGGTGGTCCTGCTATGGGGGGGATGTCTCTGTTCTCAATGCTGTGGTCACTGCCCACTTGATCCTGATCCACCATGACTCTGTTGGCATTTTTTCGGGCACCGCAAAGGAGATGGGCAATGCAGTGCCCTAATTAGGCCAGTGTCACTCCTTTAAGAGCTTGCCCCTGTCTCTCTCTCCTCCTCCTCCTCTCTCTCTGCACTCTCTGTCACTCGCTCTGTCTCCATCTCTCCAACCCCTAAACCTCCCACTCACTCTGATGATGGATTGTGAAATAGTCACTGTTATTGGCTGGATTGGGGTCAGTTCTATTTCTCTTTCTGTCACCTCAATGAATTAAACACATTGGGCCCTATTATGCACTTCTTAACTTGCCGTCTTAAGTCTTAATTAAGACGCACCGCCAGGTTAAGACCTACCGCCACCCTTATGCGCTTCATACGCGCTACTGCTATTATGCAGGTGTCGCTAGGCGCCCACACATAAGACGTAAGACTCCCGTGCATATATTACTCATTGTGGGAGTGTTCATATGTTAATGAAGTGCGCTAGGCGCCCCTGCTATTATGCGATCTGACTTTGCGCCTAGCGCTAAGAAGTGGTTTGAAAAGTTCTTAGGCGCTAGACTTCATACACGTTTTGAAACACGAGCGCGCCTCCGCGGTTTGCGCATGCGCGCCGACCGACTTCTTAAGAAGTGGGTCAGCGCGCATGCGCAAACCGCGGAGGCGCGCTCGTGTTTCAAAACGTGCATGAAGTCTAGCGCCTATGAACTGCATAATAGCATAGCGCTTATGACTTAACGCAGCCGGTTCTTAAAGGGAATGGCACCTGGCACGCTGATTGGGTTGATTGAGAAGACGCCCAAAACACACCCATGACTAATTTCTGGGCTTAGCGCCGGGTCTTAGGCGCCCACTACCGCACGCATAATAGCAAAGTGGCCTTGACCACGCCTCCACGTCTTAAGTTTAGAGCTACCGCCTCGTCTTATTGCTTAAGACTTATGAAGTGCATAATAGGGCCCATTATGTTCTAGCTCTGAAGTGACACTCAGAAATGTTATCGCCCCCTTGAAATATCCAAGACTGCTTAATATGCATACAAATTTACTTTATACCCGCCATTACCTGAAGCCACAGTGGAAAACTCTGAGTTTTGATGGTATTAAGAGGTGGAATAATTCAGGTAGGACTGTGTAGGACATCACTGAAGGCCTAGATGTGAAATGCACCGCCCGCCACTGAAAACTCCAAACATCATGGCATTCCACGTTTTGTGCAGGTAAACCAGAGGGTGATTGGCTTAATGGCATAATTGTAAACGAAGGGACGGAAATGTGATGATTGGAGAGCTAGAACATAATGGGCCCTATTATGCACTTCTTAACTTGCTGTCTTAAGTCTTATTTAAGACGCACCGCCAGGTTAAGACCTACCGCCACCCTTATTATGCGCTTCATACGCGCTACTGCTATTATGCAGGTGTCGCTAGGCGCCCACACATAAGACGTAAGACTCCCGTGCATATATTACTCATTGTGGGAGTGTTCATATGTTAATGAAGTGCGCTAGGCGCCCCTGCTATTATGCGATCTGACTTTGCGCCTAGCGTTAAGAAGTGGTTTGAAAAGTTCTTAAGAAGTGGGTCAGCGCGCATGCGCCGACCGACTTCTTAAGAAGTGAGTCAGCGCGCATGCGCAAACCGCGGAGGCGCGCTCGTGTTTCAAAACGTGCATGAAGTCTAGCGCCTATGAACTGCATAATAGCATAGCGCTTATGACTTAACGCAGCCGGTTCTTAAAGGGAATGGCACCTGGCACGCTGATTGGGTTGATTGAGAAGACGCCCAAAACACACCCATGACTAATTTCTGGGCTTAGCGCCGGGTCTTAGGCGCCCACTACCGCACGCATAATAGCAAAGTGGCCTTGACCACGCCTCCACGTCTTAAGTTTAGAGCTACCGCCTCGTCTTATTGCTTAAGACTTATGAAGTGCATAATAGGGCCCATTATGTTCTAGCTCTGAAGTGACACTCAGAGATTTTATCGCCCCCTTGAAATATCCAAGACTGCTTAATATGCATACAAATTTACTTTATACCCGCCATTACCTGAAGCCACAGTGGAAAACTCTGAGTTTTGATGGTATTAAGAGGTGGAATAATTCAGGTAGGACTGTGTAGGACATCACTGAAGGCCTAGATGTGAAATGCACCGCCCGCCACTGAAAACTCCAAACATCATGGCATTCCACGTTTTGTGCAGGTAAACCAGAGGGTGATTGGCTTAATGGCATAATTGTAAACGAAGGGACGGAAATGTGATGATTGGAGAGCTAGAACATAATGGGCCCTATTATGCACTTCTTAACTTGCCGTCTTAAGTCTTATTTAAGACGCACCGCCAGGTTAAGACCTACCGCCACCCTTATTATGCGCTTCATACGCGCTACTGCTATTATGCAGGTGTCGCTAGGCGCCCACACATAAGACGTAAGACTCCCGTGCATATATTACTCATTGTGGGAGTGTTCATATGTTAATGAAGTGCGCTAGGCGCCCCTGCTATTATGCGATCTGACTTTGCGCCTAGCGTTAAGAAGTGGTTTGAAAAGTTCTTAAGAAGTGGGTCAGCGCGCATGCGCAAACCGCGGAGGCGCGCTCGTGTTTCAAAACGTGCATGAAGTCTAGCGCCTATGAACTGCATAATAGCATAGCGCTTATGACTTAACTTAGCCGGTTCTTAAAGGGAATGGCACCTGGCACGCTGATTGGGTTGATTGAGAAGACGCCCAAAACACACCCATGACTAATTTCTGGGCTTAGCGCCGGGTCTTAGGCGCCCACTACCGCACGCATAATAGCAAAGTGGATTTGACCACGCCTCCACGTCTTAAGTTTAGATCTACCGCCTCGTCTTATTGCTTAAGACGTATGAAGTGCATAATAGGGCCCAATGTGTTTAATTCACTGAGGTGACCGAAAGATGTAGAGTATGTGGATACTTTCAAACCTGGGATAAGTGATGCCAAACAGGTAAGGGCACTCATGATTGAATGAAGTCACAAGCTCCAGCAAGCCAGTACCATGACACTTCTCATTCATCTCATGAAATTATATGGAGTGTCGCGTCTGGGCTAATTATTTTCTTGTACCAATGGTGGGTGACGTTAGCTTGAATACCAGCCTGTTTGGTTACTGCCTGCTCACTCCCTTACAGGCTGAAACACAGACTTAGTAGAACTAACATAGAAGATAGTTTATCTATAGTATTGTCGTGTTGAAATCGTTCAATCTTTTAGCCTTCTCATAGTGTGTAAGTGACATTTCTTCAGTAACCTCGTGGACGGAGCTGAATCGGTGCTGTTCATGGTTCAGTGGACAGTTGTTCCCATTAATATTTTAGAGAATTAAAGTCGAGCATCTCCTTGCCTAACCCGCTTGTCTGATACAACATGTTCTATTCTGTATGTAAGAACAGACGCACTGTGACACAGTCCGCTTTATTCCAGTTAACAGGAAGAATGACAAGCTCAGATTTAGAACATTTTACATTTACCGTAACATTTTTATTCAAATCTTTTTTCATGACATCTCTCTAGTGCAGTATCTATGGTAGTCCAGTATATAGAATATGTAAGATACATTTTCTGCATGTCGTAGTGTTGTGCGATGTTAACCCCCCCACAGAGGTGTCAAAGCGTATCAGCCCTCAGTGGTATCCCACCCCGGCCTGTCATCATCAGAGCTAAGGAGTGATAAAGGTCGGAATATGATCATATGTTTGTGGGCGACTCTACCTCAAAGAATTGCTCTCTTTTCCATGACATGATGATATAATATTAAGCTTTTATTAGGATTTTTCACTGTAGCGTCTTGCTAGCTATGTACTAAAGATGCTTTGTCCTACGTCTGAAGCGGGCACACACACACACACACAGACACACACACACACACACACACACACACACACACACACAATGCTACCCTGACGCTCATACAGGCGCAGTGTGTGTTTAATCTCTCCCTGGCGCCTCCCAGCTGAGAGCATTCCTGGCACCCGGGCCGGGGGGGTCAAACACAGGGCTGGCAAGGGTGTCACACACCAGACCTGGCACAGTGTCTCTGAACCATCCTTCCTAACCCCAACAACCCCCCTTCCCCATTCCTAAGCATAGGATCCTTCTATACAGAGTGACCGCTTTGAAGGATAGTCTGGTTCCTTTTAGAGAATCTTCTTCTTGCACACGGTTTCTCAGCCCTCCTCTCTCATGGACCTCTGCCCAAGCCTGAATCCAAGAATGCGATTTGGCAGAGGTTGCAATCAAAACTATTCAGGCTATTATTTAGGCTTATTGGCAAAATGTAAAATGTTCAGCTGTTTGCAATAAACAAAGTAGACAAGAACAGTTTAAATAGTTCAATAAAACTAATATTACCATGGTTTTTATCCAAATTCAACACGAAATGCGACTTTTAATCACTACTGCAGTCTCAAAATTATTCAACCACCTGTTTCAAGCACACCTGGTGCAACTAATCAAGGGCTTGATTAGTTCAGATGTGCTTGAGATAGAACACATAAATACCTGGACTGGCTAAGGGTTTGTTGAGGGTGATGTTTGATTGCATGTTAGAAATATGGTCAAATAATAATAAGTCAAAAGAATTGTACAAAAGGTTCAGAGAAGAGATCATTGCCTTGCACAAACAAGGAAAAGGATACAAAAAGAAAGCAAAAGCACTGAATGTTCCTATAGATACAGAGAAGCATAGTTCGCAAGTTCAAAGTTAAAGGAACCGTGGCTGGTTAGGCTAACCCTAACCCTAACCATAACCCTAACCCTAACCCTAACATAACCCTAACCATACCCTAACCCTAACCCTAACCCTACACTAGCCTAACCCTAACCCTAACCCTAACCGGCCGTGGCAGAAGGAGGAAGCTGTCAGCGGCTGCGACCAGATTCCTGAGGAGGAAAAGTGCTAAAAAACCCTTGAGTGACAACACCTGCAGCCAGACTTGGTGGCAGCATGCCCTGAGGTTCCAGTTTGCACAGTAAGGCGCGTACTACACACTGAAGGGCTCCATGTCCAAGACGTGCACCACTACTGACCCAAAAGCACAAGACAAGTCAGCTCCAATATGCTCAAAACCATATAAACAAGCCACCGAAGTTTGGGAATTCTGTTCTGTGGAGCGATGACACAAAACTGGAACTTTTCGGCCTATGGATCAGCATTATGTCTGGAGGAAGAAAAATTAAGCATATACTGTATATGCTGGAAAGAACACCCTGCCTACAGTGAAGCATGGCGGTGGCTCAGTGATAAAGAACACCCTGCCTACAGTGAAGCATGGCGGTGGCTCAGTGATAAAGAACACCCTGCCTACAGTGAAGCATGGCGGTGGCTCAGTGATAAAGAACACCCTGCCTACAGTGAAGCATGGCGGTGGCTCAGTGATAAAGAACACCCTGCCTACAGTGAAGCATGGCGGTGGATCAGTGATGCTCGGAGGCTGCTTTGCTGCCTTTGGCACTGGAAACCTGCAGTGTGTGGAGGGAAGTATCAGAAGTATCAGGAAATCTTAGGAAAAAACGTCATGCCGTCTGTGAGGAAGCTGAAGCTTGGGTGTCATCGGACCTTCCAACCGGACAATGATCCCAAGCATACCTCAAAGTCCACCAAGGCTTGGTTTCAGAAGAAGAATGGAAGATTCTAGAGTGGCCGTCACAGGTGCCTGACTTGAACCCCATAGAAAATCTCTGGTGGGATTTGAAGAAGGCGGTTTGCAAAACGCAAACCCAAGAATATTACTGAACTGGAGGCCATTGGCCATGAGGAATGGGCTAAGATTCCTCAGGAACGCTGTCAGAAGCTGGTGTCTGGCAATGCGTCACGTTTGCAGCAGGTCATAACAGCAAAAGGGTGCTCTACTAAGTACTGAAGATGCTTGTCATGAAGGGGTTGAATCATTTTGAGACTGCAGTAGTCATTAAAAGGAGCATTTTGGGTTGAATTTGGATAAAAAAAAAACGTATTAGTTTCATTGAACTACTTGAATCAGCTGAATATTTTTATATTTTGCCAATAAACCTAATGTGCAATGGGGGTTGAATAATTTTGATTGCAACTGTAATTAAGGGAATGTCTACTATCCCTATACATAGCTTAACCTTAAAGATGATTGCTTTCATGTGATTTATTTCCGGTTGACTGGCCACTATAGCATAGGCGAATCAGTGGTGGCATGATTACCTATTATTGGACAAAAGGAGCAGATCCTTAAAAGTTAAGACTTGAGAATTGCTTTTTCAATATGCGAATCCTGAATGCATATAGCTGTGAATACATGCAGTTAAACACTTGACCCCTTGTTATGCAACTCACTAAAGCTTGAGAATGCCCTCTAACTGACATGTAAATATACAATTCACAACACAAATGTCAGAACTTAAACGGAAAAAAACATTTTAATTGCCGTAGGATAAATTGGCTAAATGTAAGTTTTATTTGAATCATTGTGTTAACTGTTCCAATAAAAATACTGTAGTACTAGTGCCACGTCATTGGTAAGATGGATATGTGGCATGGCTTGTAGGCTTGCTAACTAAACATTTCCACCAGGTGGATTAGTGGTTGATGCTATTTATTCATGTTTGGTGCCCAAGACACACAAGGACTTTGGATCTTTTTTAATTTCAGCAGTAAAATGGTCATTTACGAGGTGTGCCAATGAACACAGCTAAGTGGGAAATGTACAGAAGCACTCTCCACAGGCGTCGGAGGCTAAATGTTTTAGTAGAACCACATCTCTCTACAGATTTGTACCTTTTTTTCTTTATTTTCTCTTTATTCTTTATTTATTTATTTATTGGGTGTCTCTCTTTGTGTGAGAATGTGTGTGTGTGTGTGTGTGTGTGTGTGTGTGTGTGTGTGTGTGTGTGTGTGTGTGTGTGTGTGTGTGTGTGTGTGTGTGTGTGTGTGTGTGTGTGTGTGTGTGTGTGTGTGAGAGAGAGAGAGAGAGAGAGAGAAGTTGTTCTTCTTCTCTGTCCCCCTTCCAACTCCTGTTTCCTCTGCTTGGGGCCTGTAGTGTTCCTCTGCTGGAGTGGCTGACTGAGAGCATGAGGATTAGAGCCGTGTCAAACATGCTGCTCTGTCTCCTTCTCTCTTCCCCCTCTTTCTTCCCTTCTCTCTTCCCCCTCTTTCTCCCCTTCTCTCTTCCCTTTCCTCTTTTTGGCTCTTGGTGTTTAAACTCGTTCAGCGCCAGCTGGGGATCCGGTAACTTCAGCACTGCTGTTTGTTTGTGTAGATTCTGTTCCACCAGAGCTGAGGGGTTCTGTTCCCTGGCCCATATCCAGATCCCCTTAACAAAGGGGTCTATTGATTATTGTGGGGGGAAGAGGCTGGGCCTTGTTTTCACGACAGGTTCGATTTGATTAGACGTGTTTTGTGTTTGGCCTTCAGGCAACAGTAGAGTAAACAGAAGCCTACAGGCCAGCAATGAGACATGCAACAAATAGTCTCTCTCCTGTGAACTTAAACACACTAGTCTGCAGACCTTTAGATGTGTAACAGAATAACAATTATCTTTTTTTTTCTACAATTTCATCTTTAGAGATTATGGTATCATGGAAGAGAATCAGGAAAGAGGAAGGGCAGCCTTACATATCAACACAAACCATCAGTGAAGAACCTTACACATTTCACTCTGTCAAATGGGGTATTTGAATTGGTGAGAAGAGAAGGTTGGATGGTAGAGGGGTTGATTTTGGTATCTGTAACCAAAATAGTTTTGGAACTAGTTTTTATCAAGCTCATTCTCTGGCCTTTTGTCTACTGTAGCAGTCTGTGGACAACTAGTTGAGGATTTTCTGTTTCTAATGGAGGCCTCAGTTAGAACTGCCCCTGACATTGTATAGCTTATGTCCATTTATATTCTGTTATTCCTCATATTTATGAGACTTTTCTGCTTGTTAGCAACATGGTTAACCCCACATTTTGTTTCTTGTTATTTCTGATTAGTCTGTCTGGGTTCTTTTCATTATAATTTCACTCTTCAGTAAGCAGTCCTTTGAGTGCTCCAGTCAGACACACTTAAGCTGATATTTGCTGATATGCAGTTTTCCCTTGCATTGTCAAAGTGGCTTACAGTAAAGGAAATGAGAACTGAGAATCATCCTACTTAGTGCATTGTTCAATATGGTTTGAACTATATCGGATAATTGTGGGCTAAAATGTATTTTGTAAGGCTATGCCGTGGGAATGACTGGATAATGGATTTACATCTGAGGGATAGGGTTTCAAAACATCATTATCAAAGGCTATGGAAGGAAGGGTGAGCCTCCAGAAACAAGGCATCTTCACTAAGGGAGTTGTTCTTTATGTGCTGGGAATACCAATCACTTTTGTGATTAGCTTTCCAGTGTTATCCAAGCCTGTATATTAATGAGATTTGCAGAGCTTAAGGCCCTCCTCCAGATATACGGCGATTGATGTCTTGAGTTGCGGATACAGGCATGAAATTGCTGATAGAAATGGTGTGAATTAGAGTGTAATGATCGGTCTCAGTCTTTGCACACACTTACTGTGAAATGTCTGTCTCTCAGGGATGTCTATCAGGACAGGTTATGAGTGGACATGATAACCTTGATGAACATGATTTGTAAACACAGTGTCCCCCTGCTCCTCCTTCTCTCCTCTCAGATGGCATCCACTCGGTGTCTGCCCAGTGTCTCCTCCAGGTCACCATCATCACAGACGAGATGCTCTCCAACAGCATCACGCTGCGCCTGGCCAACACCTCCCAGGAGCACTTCCTGTCTCTGCTGCTGGCTCAGTTCCTGGAGGGCGTGGCCCGTGTCCTGTCCGCCGCCCGCGAGGACGTGGTGGTCTTCAACATCCAGGATGACACCGACGTCAGCGCCCGCATCCTCAACGTCAGCCTGTCTGTGGCGGTACCGGTGCCTGGGGAGGGCGTCCGGGCTGGCAGAGGGGGCGTCCGGGGCGGTGGCAGGGTTGGTAGAGGGGTGGCGGGCGGCGAAGCAGCTGAGTTCTTTGGCTCTGAGGAGCTACAGGAGAGGCTGTACCTGAACCGCAGCCTGCTGGCCCGCATCTCCTCCCAGCAGGTGCTGCCCTTCGACGACAACATCTGTCTGCGCGAGCCTTGTGAGAACTACATGAAGTGTGTCTCCGTGCTCAAGTTTGACAGCCTGGCGCCGTTCGTGGCGTCTGACACCATCCTGTTCCGGCCCATCCACCCCATCGCCGGGCTGCGCTGCCGCTGCCCGACCGGGTTCACGGGAGATTACTGCGAGACAGAGATCGACCTGTGCTACTCCAAACCCTGTGGGACCCACGGTGTGTGTCGCAGCCGAGAGGGAGGCTACACCTGCGAGTGTCTCGATAACTACACTGGTGAGTGTCCTCTTGTGAATGTTATCATTCATTTAGAAATCTCACATTGTAGACAATAAATTCAGTATTTCACAAATGGCTTACCAAATGGGGAAACCCGAGAGGTGATAAGAATTTGTGTGCATGTATTTCATTTATGATTCATTGTGTATTCTCCTCATAGACTTGTGGATACAAACGGTGTGTATATAAGAAACAACATTATTCTAGCACAGCTGTCCAAAAGTTAATCTTCTTGCCTTATATCCCATGGGAAGTTTTGTGTTTAGCATGCATGTCTCCACTCATACCAAACGTGATAGTTTACTGGACTATCTAGCAGCCCATACAGTCATGACACCCATTCAGCTGGACAAAGACAGTGTGATGAGTTATTGATTTAATAATCCCTGTTCCAATGAGGCAGGATCGCATGCACAGCCGGTCAATGGTTCCTACCCATGCTCACAATGAGAGACAGACTTAGGTACAACTATGAACATCGAATACTTTCAAATATTTGTGCCATGCAGTTTAAGTTTAGAACTCACTATAACCAACATATTTTTGGCTTGGATGAGCTCCCTGAGAGTGAGCTGTCTTACAAGGCAAGCACTATTAAGGAAAGACCATCTTGTAACCCGGCTGTTACCTTCCCGAGGCTGAAGTCTTACCATCAAGGGAATACTACTGTGATGAGTGTGTCTGAATTGGAAAAACAAAAGCAATGCTGTCCGTCGGTAGAAAATCTCTAAGCGGAATAATGGAAGGATATGATCAATTATGGATGGCTACAGATGGAGAATGTCTCCACTGGTAATGCCCCCTGGTAAAAATACCTCGGGTAACAACACTTATATTATTACAAAATATTACAAAATAACAAAGTATATGTCATAGGTATAGGATCATATACGGGTTGAATTTATTTCACCGCTGCTTTTTTTTTTGCTATTGACCTATATTGCAGGCATAACAGTATGTTCTTTGAAGTGCTATTAAGGCATGTGACTTCTGTCTGTTGTATCAACATGGGATTATAAATGCGTCAATATTATTGCTGCTTATTGCACACTAAGGTCAGTGGGTTAGCTCTGCAGTTAGTGTATATACAGTTTAAAAAGCATACTCTATTTCTATGAATTAGCAAATCACTATTCTGATATTGACTGGCAAGCATTGCATTGGCCAGTGTTTCTGGAGCACAGATGGCATTGAAGGCGGACCAAGACTAGATGTCGATTAGAATGTCCAAAGATATTCACTGGAGCCCCAGTAGTAAAATGGGACACTAACATCTCCCAAACCTTTAAACATTTTTTTATTATCAATTAACCCTGAAAACTACACACCAATTATTTCTTTGGAAGAATTCCCATTTTTAGAATTTGCCAATGTTTGTGGTTATCGCATTCCCTTTGGAATTCCCTCCAGCTCTGTGCTAACTAATTAAATGAGCCAAAAGCACTTTGATTTACAATGATGGTCATTTATAGTAGTTAGTCTGTGATGCATCTTTGGTATCTTCCACACCGAGGGTAGCATGGTAGTTCATATCATATCAGCCATATCTGTGTTTAAGTATAACAAAAGGTATTTAGGCTAGTTCCATTTGTCCCAGTTGTTCTCCTGGCCTGTTCTGTGTGGGAGGCCATTATATGGTGTGCGTGTGCAGATGTCAGTGTGTGGGCTGAGTCCCTCAGAGGTCCAGGTTGAGCAGCACTCTTTCACATGCTCCACTCTTTCACATGCTCCACTCTGGCAGTGGGTGTGTGAGAGCTGAAGTGTGTGTGCACTCGCGTGCACGTGCGTGTGTGGTGTAGGAGCAGGCTTTCATCAATCTCACTTAGATCTGGTACTAATGTTCGGTCCGGTTCAGTTACACTCAATCTGCCGGGCCCTGCCGCGGTTGAGTTAATCAGGGTCCATATGTTCTGGATCAGCTGTTGTCTGATATCTGTTCAAGTACAAGGTGACTGAGAGAACATGCAGACAACGTACCTAATAGAGTGATACTGTGCTCAGATCAGGTCTATGGCTGCTTTAGTTTGATCAGTGTTCCTCTGCATGTCATCTCCAGCTCCTGCTGTTCAGCCTGAGTGAGTGTCAAATTCTCCACTCCCCACTGTGCTGAGAGCCACTGTGTAGGGGGGGGGTGCTCAGTTGGCTGTTGTTTGTCTGTTAGAGTGTATGTATGTTGTGTGTGTGTGTGTGTGTGTGTGTGTGTGTGTGTGTGTGTGTGTGTGTGTGTGTGTGTGTGTGTGTGTGTGTGTGTAGGTGCTGGATTGCTTGCTCCATGTGGAGCTGAATTGTAAGTGCTGTAAGTAAGTGCTGAATTGCTGTGTGTGCGTGCGTGTGCGTGTGCGTGTGCGTGTGCGTGTGTTGGTCCCGTAGGCGTTACCAGATGGCAGTTTGATGGAAAACGAGAAAAATAACAGAACAGCCACTCATGTTCGGAAGGACTGGGCGAATGATTAAGCTTGGCTGAGTCAGACTGCCTATATGGGACAAATGGACTGAAAACACGCTATACACACTAACCTACTTCCTTCTGCCCTCTATTTCTCAGCATTCATCCTTTATCCTTCATTTTTTCAGACAATAAGGTCTTCAGTTTACTTCTTTTTTTTCTTCTTTTTTTTTAAGCATAGTGTGTATGCCCTTTTGATGACAATTTAGCAGTGCTCTGTATTTTAGTGTTTAAAGTCCCTCTGAGTTTATTCCATTATTTAATTAGTAATCAAAAGAAGAAGGAATGCCTCCCATGGAAATCCTCCATTAGTTTCTCTCATCTGAATGAAGCAGAAAACTAGTCACAATGATACACAGTATTTTGTTACATAAACTCCTCAAAAAAAGTTTGAAGTATTAATAAAGGGGAGGAATAGGGGGAGGAATAATCGACCGAAATAACGTTTCTGAACTTTTTTTGAGGAGTTTATTAACACTCATACTGGGCATTGCTCCTATTTATCTCATCATGTTGGTACTCCAACACTTGAGTAGACTGTTTGGTAAAAGGACTGACTTATAGAGCGCCTTATTCCAAAGCGCTTTACAATGGCCTCTTATTCACCCGTTCACACACACATTCACACACCAATGGATTCATTTCTGGTCCTGGTATATCATCTGACCTCCATCACCTAAATACCACTCACTCTGCCACCTTCACAACTAGACACTTCATACTATGTTTCCATACAGTATTTGTAGTCTGTCGTTATTCGCCTGTTTTACATGGAGACCTGGGCTCATGTGGTATTGTCACACCAGGTTATCTGTTAGCTGAAATAAGCAGGAAGTACAGTACAGAAGGTTGCTAGTCACAGTCTGTTCAGTGGGGGTAGGTGTTGGGTAATCCCTTGTGTATGGTGCCTGAAACGAGCAGTGTTGTTGCGAGGTCCCAGCTTTGGGTTCTCCTTGCTCTGTGCCTTCAGCATGTCCTGAGGGAGACAAACGAGGGCTCCCACTCCATTCCACTCAGGAGGGGAGATGACACGTTTCTGTTACCTAGCAGCGTAGAAACACACGTTTCACTAGGATCTAGGAGAGTCACACAACTGGAGGAATTACAGCACTTTTATACTCCCTACATATTCATTATATTAAAAGCACCACTGGTGTTTTAAAAGCTAGTTGGAACCGCACCATTCCACTAGATTATGTATTTGTTACATTTGAGTCAGTCATTTCAATGAATCAGTTGTCAGCCATTTGAGGTAATGTCAAGATTAGTGGATATGAGAAGTTCCCGCTCTGAGTTGAATGAGCACCTTATCTGTGCTCTATTCTTGCAGTGATTCTTCTCCGTTCTACCATATGATTTATTATTATGATTTATTCTGTGTAGAGTATGATAACTGGCTTCCGTCACGTCCGCCTGATGTTTGCTGGAGATGAATTTTGGAAGGGGGCATTTTGGTGCATAGAAAAATTATGTTAGAATGGCAAAACACATTTGCATGTGGCTACACTGTCAGTGTCAACTGAGTTTTTTTCGTGGGGAGAGTGGTAGATGAGGCAAGGCATCAATATATTTTTTTAATGTATGTATGTACTGATGTTAAAAGAGTTTTGTAATTAGGTTAATGAGATTACCCTTTCAACTCCCTCGTGAAAACATTACATGTTAATATAT
>NC_137691.1:21731391-21733891 GCF_963989245.1 Nansenia antarctica
AAACGTGACAAGCTCCAACAAGTCACACAGGTGACAGGGATCGCAATTCTCCAAAGATGTTCTGAATATCATTACATAATAATAATAACATTGAATACAAAGCAGATTCACTGTGGACCGTAGGGATTATGGATCAGGGGTTCATCCTAATTTCATAATTTCTGTCAGACGCATCTGTGGTTCCTTGGTTCCCCGGTGGCATCTGTGGTTCCTTGGTTCCCCGGTGGCATCTGTGGTTCCTTGGTTCCCCTAACCCTAGAGGCTCAGTAGTTATTGAGGCTTTGGCTCTCGTAGAGAGCCCGCAAGGCAGCGATGCACCGAGGTTCAGATGTGTCTAACTGTGTCTAACTGTCTCTGACTGTGTCTAACTGTGTCTAACTGTGTCTAACTGTGTCTGACTGTGTCTAACTGTGTCTAACTGTGTCTAACTGTGTCTAACTGTGTCTAACTGTGTCTAACTGTGTCTGACTGTGTCTGACTGTGTCTGACTGTGTCTAAATGTGTCTGACTGTGTCTAAATGTGTCTGACTGTGTCTAACTGTGTCTGTGTCTAACTGTGTCTGACTGTGTCTGACTGTGTCTAACTGTGTCTAACTGTGTCTAACTGTGTCTAAATGTGTCTAACTGTGTCTGACTGTGTCTGACTGTGTCTGACTGTGTCTAACTGTGTCTAACTGTGTCTGTGTCTGACTGTGTCTAACTGTGTCTAACTGTGTCTGACTGTGTCTGACTGTGTCTAACTGTGTCTGACTGTGTCTAACTGTGTCTGACTGTGTCTAACTGTGTCTAACTGTGTCTAACTGTGTCTGACTGTGTCTAACTGTGTCTGTGTCTGTGTCTAACTGTGCCTGACTGTGTCTGACTGTGTCTAACTGTGTCTGACTGTGTCTAACTGTGTCTAACTGTGTCTAACTGTGTCTAACTGTGTCTGACTGTGTCTGACTGTGTCTGACTGTGTCTGTGTCTAACTGTGGTAATGTGACAGTAACAGACGACACACTGACCCCCAAGGCATCCCATACTATTTTTTCATGTTTTGTTAAAATATGCTTTTTAATGCTTATTAAAAGTATTAAATGCAAGTTGTGATTGTTTAGTTGCACCCTGTTTTTTTAATGCTCCACCATCAAAAAACATCAAATGCATACCATTTTGTTTGCGGTGAATTGTTTCTGCGTTGGTTCACCTCTGCTTGTAAAATGTTACTGAGTGTCCTTATTGTGGCAATGATCAAGATTCAAGATTCAAGATTGCTTTATTGTCTGTAACACAGTGACAGAAATTCTCCTTTGACAGGCAGAAGTGCAGTTCAAGAATACAGTTTCCACATTAAAAACACATAGGTCACATACTGTACATACAATAAAAACAAACAGACAGACATGATCATTATTATTCAGTGCCTGCTGTTTTTGGTAGGTATTATCATATTATGGTGTAAGAGGTTTCTTTCTCTACTTAAATGTTTCCCATGCATTTGGTTACTTGTACTATATATCTAGTATGTACTATACATTGTACTATATCTCTAGTATGTTTTGCTTTAGCCTTGAAATTGTCCCAGTTTGTCTCTTCTCCCAGAATGCTTTTCCATCTCCCTCACTGTAGTATGGCTTTCTGCTATTGAATGAATGAATGAATGATCTTTATTGTCATTGCTATAGTACAGGTACCAAACAACGAAATTTGGGAGGGGTGGCTCCCCTGGTGCTAGGAAAGAAAAAAAAACTAAAAAAACAAGAAGGGAAAGGAGCTGGTTTACATAAATAAAGGCTATGTACACTATCCACTATACTATACTGTACAGATAAAACACTGTGCTGTACTCTATGCTATGCTATACCTATTCTAACATTTCCTATTTCTCTGCAACCTTATGTACCCTAGGGTTGTCATATTGCACATAGTGTTATTGCACATTCATTTAAAGTGTCGCAGTTTGCTTGTAGTACGTCCTTATGCCATGCTGTAGGAGTTTACAGTGCGTCGTTTGCTATGCTTACACTGCAGATATGACTTTGTTTTGTAGCGCTCCTCCCTTGCTCAGTTAATGCACCGTGCTTATGGGTAATCCCGTTGGCTGTTCAGTGATCTGGGTAAAATAGCAACGTTGTTAAAACTCACCCTCTCTCCTCATTGGTGAATCACTAGGCACACTGCATCAATACCATTTTATAGTCATCCAGTTTGAAAGGAAAACAAAAGGAGAGAGAGAAACAGTTGTTTCCCCAAACAAAGTATTTTCCACTGTGAAAAAGCCCCAGTCTACTATGTCTTGGTGTGTTTGGTTGTGAATAGAAACTGTTAAGAGCCCTGCTTTCTTTTCTGTCTTTCAGATTTGCCACCAAAGAGCCAAACGGTTTGTTGCTCTACAATGGCCGCTTCAATGAGAAGCACGACTTCATCGCCGTGGAGATCATCAAAGAGCAGATCCAGCTCACCTTCTCTGCAGGTAGGAGGAGCTTCTCTACCAGGATGGTGAACACGGCCATTTTAATAA